>NC_083869.1:26554545-26857575 GCF_032452875.1 Bos javanicus
CATTCTACTAAAATAATCTACATTTTAAGTTTTAAAATACATAATTTTTCATTATTATAATAATGTAAGTAAATTTTAACTTTCTTCCCTTTGAAATTTTACTCACCAGAAGTCAGATCTTTGTAGTTTTGTTGGTTTGTTAAAACCTGAGTAAGAACAGATCGCATTGCTCCTCCCATTTTAGTTAGATCTTCTAAAAAGGAAATTTGAGGTTCCAAAAGCTGAAGGACTTTATTAAGGTCTTTCTCTGATGGAACATCAGCTGCTAAAAAAAAAAAAAAAAAAAGCAATCAATTTTCTTTAAAATATTTTGCTAAGAATAATATTTTATTCCCTTAAAAACACAGTAACTTAGATAACAGCATTTTATAATCAAAAAGTTAATTTAAGAACTCTTCAGAAAGCAGGCACCTACTCAGCACCTAGCTAGGGCAGACTTGTTTAGGAATTCAGTCCTCTAAGAAAAGACTGATGGAGAAAAGAGATGACTTCATAAGGTACTAGATGTCCCAAGTAGCTCAGACAGTAGAGAATCTGTCTACAATGCAGGAGACATGGGTTCAATCCCTGGGTCAGGAAGATCCCCTAGAGAAGGAAATGGCAACCTACTCCAGTATTCTTGCCTAAAGAATTCCATGGAGAGAGGAGCCTGGTGGGCCACAGTCCATGGGGTCACAAAGAGTTAGAAATGACTAAGAGACTTTCTCACTCACTCACTCACAAAGTATTAATCACTTAATCTGTGTAAAATGCATTCAACTTAGGGTTCTGTACTTAACAGATATATACATGTAATCAAAAGACCATCTCAAAATTAGATGAACAGAGTTCAAGAAAAAGTTAAGATTACTCTCTAAAACAAAACAAGACAGAAATCAAATATATTCAGATAGTATAAGAATATTAGGACAAAAATATGTCAGTTCTAAATTAAAATCTGTGTAGCAAATAACCCATCCTTTATCATATTCCAAAAATACAGACTCATGTTAGCTAAAGGTCAAAGCAACTAATTAGAAAAATATGAATGTTTTTACTAAAACAATTTTAAAATACCAGGCAAGATACGCTGGTAAGAGGGGAAGAGAAGAAATCTAGAAATCTAGCAACTTAAAAAAAATAGTTAAGAGGAAAAGAAAAAAAAGATATCTTAGAAAAACTGAGGTCTAAAAGAAAGACATGAAGAGAGAGATTTAGAGCTTAATCATAACTGGTTAAAAGAAGAATGCATATAAGGGAGCTAACAGGGGGCTTCTGTGCCCAAAAAAGGAGACATCAAGTTCTTTAAACATTTATCGAGTATCTACTTTATGACCAGCACTGAGAAGCAAAACTAAGTAAGACGTAGTTCCTAACCCCAAGGAACCCTCAACCTAGTTAAAAGATAATCTGTGAATAAAATTCCAGATAACTCTGAGTCATGGAATCCAAGCCAAAAACCTTACTTTCTCAGTGGAAAACCATACTGTGTATTATTCTTCTTTCTGTTCTCCCCAATGACTTATTAGTAGAAATTTAATTAACATTTGTTTTTTATTTCCAGGGGCTCTAACACAGGCTCTGACAGAAAGGATGGTAGGGTGAAATGGAAAATAGAACTCCAGGTAACTATCCAACCATGAAATTATCTCAGCTTCCATTATCTCACATTAGATGATTTCAAGTACTCTCTTTTATCTTTTTTTTTTCTCTTTAATTTCAAACAGTGATCTATACACAAATGAATGCAGTAGTTTACTTTTGCACAGACATAAGAAATTAATGCTGAGTACAAGCAGTAATACAGAGAGGAAAACTTCATGAACCTAAGTTCACAAAATTCATCTTAAAACAAAAAAAGTGCTTCCATTCATTCCTTTATGTTTTCGGGTAATGGTAACATAATTATCAAAGCTATGTACCCATGTCATCCACCTCTTGTAACTGCTAAGTGTCACCAAGGAAAATATAAATATAATATACACTCATATTAATTACTCTTTGATTAAACTAATGGTAAGCTTTAAGATTTGCATAATGTGATTTCTACCTATTATTTTTCTAAAATAGGACACTTGCAGCATAAAATGTGAATATCCAAAAAAATCTGTTAACTAACATATGTGAAATAAAATGGAAAGAAATTTCAATAACCCTGCTGGTCTCCAGTTCCTTCATTCCAAAGAGAAAGCGGTTTGGGACTAAATCAAAACAATATTCCTTTCTCTATTTTAATGCATACCAGAAGTATTTGACAAAAGACTGTATATTCTGCTTAAAATGTAGAAGTGAGGAACTATAAGCATTTGCTCACAATGCAAATAACATAATAGTTTTAGAAATGCTGACGATACTATAATTCTTCACACTTCTAGATGCAAGAGAGAAGATAAACATGTGTGCCATAGTTTCAAATTGGATTTAAGATTACTTACAGTATTAAATAATCTAAAAGCTCTAAAAGTAATGCAAATGGAGTCCTTTAAATGATAAAAATGCAAGTATCTCTAGAAAGGCAAAAGACATCATAAAAAGTTAATGTTTGGTTCATACCACTAATTGATACCTGTAATTCACAATGTCAGATTAAGAACTTTAATAAATGATATCTAAATCGAGACATTTAACTAAAGCATATTAATCAAGATTGTGACTACATCTTAAAAAGTAAGAATAATATTGGTAATTTGCATGTTTCTTTTCTCTTTTCAATACAATCAGGATGCTCACAGATATACATTCTACCAACAATATGGGAATAAGCAATTTGTTCCCTAAGTTGTTATATACAGAGGGGAATAAATATATATACCTCTACAAAAAAGGAGGAGGGAAAGAGATTGGTGAAATAGTTTATCTCCTAAAAATCTAAGTTAAAGTCAAACACTTTCAGGACTTCTTAATTCTGCTCTATCACAATATAATCACAAATTAAATCACTTCAATCCCATAAAATAATTATTTCCTCTTCTCCAGAAGGCCAAATAAGTTTGATCAGAGACATTTACAACCGAGCAAAAGAGATTGCCACATTCTGCCTACTACAAGGTATCTATGAAGTCATATAATTGATATTTAGTGTGCTTTTATTTAGTATATCATAGTTATCACATAAAAAACATTAAGCCAAAAAAAAAGGTATCTGAAAAAATTCACCTCATTGTTAGTGCTAAACTTTGTTAATTAAGAACTTAAAAAGAGTACTAACAAAAAGTGGATTAAACATACCTGGTTCATTATAGCCTTCTCTTAAATACTGAATAAGACAAAAAATAAATCTTGGAAGAACAAATTCAGACATCATCAGTAAGTCTTTGGGGACACAAGGAATATTTGAACTTGATTTAATTTGATGCCTTTTGCAAAACCTGTAATAGGAAAAAGAAAAAAAAATTAATGGTGCTGTCAAATCTGCTAAGAATATATTAATTCTATTTACAATATCCATAAAAAGAATGTGGGCCAATATCAAAAGGAACGTATTACTCTTTTTATGATTTTAAGGCACAAAGTTAAAAGAATATAGTTTTAACTGGTCTTTAAATAAAAATTGGCACTGAGGAAGATTTCTTCCTAATAAAACATCATACCAGTTACATTTCAACTAGAATACAAAAAGTAAATCTTGTTACTGACTTGATACATTTTAACTGCAATTTATTAGTTTCAAGGATTAATTTATTACTTTCACTCTTTATAAATCATTAAATACAAATTGATTATTTCCCAAACTTGGGAATTATAAACTTGGAATTATTTTAAAAACTTGCATTTTTCATTCCTTAACTATTTTGAACTTATTGCATTAATGAGTAGATAAGTGATACAAATACTTAAAGTTTATTTGAAAAGTATATACACTTAAGTATGCACATTTCTTCTGATCTTACACTAATTTTAAAGTATGACTGGTACATTTGAGCAAAACTGAAGTAAACTATATTTATAATCTGAGTAGTCATAAATAAGCTATTTTGTGACCAAACACAAAATAAACACACTAAACATAAAACATACCTAGAAAGAAACTTATTACAACAGATGGAGAAACTATTTTAGCTGAAAAACATAAAAAATCTGAATAGAGAAAAACCACATTCCCAAATGGAAAAACCTTAAAAAAAAAAAAAAAAGTCTCTCCCACCAAACGCAATGACATTAGATTTAAATTTCAATGGGACTAATCACAAACTAATTCTAAAGTTCAAATGGAAAATCATATGTGTGAAAGAAAATAAGTAAAACGTCTTACAAAATGATTAATGACAGTGACCTACACTTTAAAACATAGGACAAATCCAATATAATTTAAAATATGTGTAATGTCTCTATATTGACCCATATGAGAAAAGAATCAAAAAGAGTGGATATATGCATATATATATAACTGATTCACTTTGCTGTTAACTATACTCCAATAAAAGAATTTTTTAATAAAAACAAAATAAAATCTGTGATATTATGTTATCAATAAACCACAATGGATTCCAGAAACAGACTATGTAATGCCTAAGTCAATTAATGTGGGGGGGTAGAAGATTTTCAATAAATTGCTAAAGGACTAATTGATTACATGCAGGAAATAAATTTGATCCTTATCTTATACCATATACAAACTATATTCCACATAGATGAAAAATCAAGCAGGAAAAAAATTTACCGGAAAGAAAATAAACTATCACTTATATTATCTCAAAGAACAAAAGTCAAAGTAAGATTTAAAAACAAAAGTCATAGAAGAAAGATAAAAATTGGCTACACAAATTAAAAGTTTCTATGCAGAAAACAATTACAAACTGGAAAAAACATTTATAACATATACAAGATTAATATCTATGATCTTTAAACTCTTGAAAAATGGGTTAAAAAGAAAGTAATTCATAAAAAAATCATCCAAGGTCATGGGCAATTCACAAAAGTGAATGACCAACAAACATATGAAAAGATGTTCAAGTTCTGCAGTAATCAAATGAATTAAGTTTATTAAAACAAAAAATGAGCAATTAGAAAATCTCCATTTTGTGATACCTATAAAATAATTGACCCATGGAATGGAGTCATTAAAGAAAGGCTTAAAGAAAAATTTACCACTTAGAGAACAGACTGTTACATCCATATCAATCTTAGTATCACCACAGGAGAGGAAAAAAAAAATCAGATGCTGTGATGCTTCTGAAGTACACAGTGCCATTTACAAAGAGTTTTTACCAAACAAGTTAAACCTAAATGACACTAGAGCTAAGTAGTGAAGTCTCTAGAGCTAAGAGATAAAGAAATAAGTTAAATGACACCATAAGAAAGCAAATAGAAAAATCATGAAAGTAGAACATTATATAGGACAACTGACTCCACTGCAACTGATCACAGCAACCTGTCAGTGGCTGAGAGGAAAAGGAGGTAGAAGGAGCACCAGTTAAAGAGCGTGAAAGGCCCAGTAGCCAAATGTAACATGTGAACGGATTCTAACCTAAACCAACTTGAAAAAGGCATTTTTTAGAAAACAGAAGTCCAATTAAGAACTGAGTACTAGTTTGTTAAATAATTTTATTAGGTAACATAAATGGCATTGTGGTTATGTAAGTAAATGTTGATGGATATTTAACAGTAATAAGGAATTGACTTTGTTTAGGTATGACAACAGCATTGTGGTTATCACTGAATAGAACAGTCCTATCTTTTACATACCTCTATATAAATGTTTATGAATAAAATGCTACAATGTATGAGATTAGCTTCAAAATAATTTGATTGTGTAAAGGAAAATAAGTAGGAGTATACAAAGCCCAGCTTGAGCTGTTAACTGTAGAAACTGGGAGACTGATAAGGGGTTTTGTTATATTATACTTATTAAGCAGAATGTGGGCCAATGTCAAAGCCAATAAAGTACCACCACTTTCAGATTTTTAAGACATCAAGAAAAAAGAATGTAGTTTTAATTGGTCCTTAACAAAACATCACCAAAGGAGTTTTTTCCTAATAAAATATTGTATCAATTAAGTGACACTCACTGCTTTTAGACCTGTATGAAATTTTCTCCACTAAAAGGCTAAAAAAATTTTTTAAGAAAGAAAATGCATTTTTTAAAAGATGAATACTGAAGCATACTGGGGGGTGATCAAATATGTTTGGGATTTGTTTCAAAACACTTTGGCAAACAGAAAAAAGGCAAAGGAGGCAAACGAGTCAAAAATCTTGATAAACATTGAGTCCAATGATGGGTTGCTGCTGCTGCTGCTGCTGCTGCTAAGTCGCTTCAGTCGTGTCCGACTCTGTGCCACCCCATAGACAGCAGCCCATCAGGCTCCTCCGTCCCTGGGATTCTCCAGGCAAGAACACTGGAGTGGGGTGCCATTGCCTTCTCCAATGATGGGTTATGGAGGTTCAAAGTTCTATCTTTAACTTTGTGTATGGTTGAAATTTTTGATAACATAAAAATGTTTTTTCATCTTGCAGATTAGGGAAAATTCACTTTATTAACTCGTTGGAAAGCATGTTCAGAAATTTGTTATCATACACGTGGAAGGGTAAATAGATCCAGTTTTGGATGACATTTTAACAATAGAAGGCAATGGCATCCCACTCCAGTACTCTTGCCTGGAAAATCCCATGGACAGAAGAGCCTGGAAGGCTGCAGTCCATGGGGTCGTTGAGGGTCAGACACAACTGAGCAACTTCACTTTCACTTTTCACTTTCATGCACTGGAGAAGGAAATGGCAACCCACTCCAGTGTTCTTGCCTGGAGAATCCCAGGGACCGGGGAGCCTGGTGGGCTGCCGTCTATGGGGTCGCACAGAGTCAGACACGACTGAAGTGACTTAGCAATAGCAATAGCAATTAATACTTTAGGCTTCCCTGGTGGCTCAGAAGGTAAAGAATCTGCCTGCAATGCAGGAGACCTGGGTTCAAGCCCTGGGTTGGGATGGTCCCCTGGAGGAGAGCATGTCAACCCACTCCAATAATCTTGCCTGCAGAATCCCATGGACAGAGGAGACTGGCAAACTACATTCTATGGGTGGCAAAGAGACACAAATGAGCAACAAATGAGTAACAAATAAGCACAGCACAGCATTAACACTTTAGGTATTCATAACTTTAGCTGAGCATCTCTCTTTCTTGTAATTAGATAGAAATAATTCTAAATTTGCAAAAATATATCTACAGATATATTCACTGTACCACAGTTTGCAATGCAAAAAAGTTAGGAATTACTCATGTAATAGAATAAAGATTAACCAAAATTTTGTAGATCAATAAAAAACACTGAATTTGTTATAAAGAATGAGGCAGATCAACAAGTACTGAAGTGGAATTATATCTAAAATAAGTGAGAAAAGAATTGCATACCATACATATATATGTACATATATATATAATAACCTCTTTTATAAATAAAATTTTGGAAAAAGAATAGAAAAGAAAATGACATCTGTAGGAAGAAAAATACTTAGAGAAATGTACACCAAACTTGGTAGAAATTAACTGAAAATGGGATACAGCATACTTTTACTGTCTACATTAATTGTACCTACAATGTTTAAATTCTGTAAGATAAATATATGTATAACTGTATAATCAAAAGGAAAAAACCTACCCCCAAAATGAACAATAAGTTATGTCATTCATTTGGCTTTAGTTCCACAATTTGAACATTCATTCTTAACCTTTTTTGGCTAATAGACCCTTTTCAGAATCTAATGAAAGTTATAACTCTTTCTTAAGAAAAAAAATACACAAACATACAAAAATAAAACAAAGTGTTCACATACTACTTAAGTTTATCTACCCTTAAAGCAGAGCTTAAAAACATCAGGCCAACAGATTATAGTGTAGAGACAGGTAGACTACCTCAGTCCTCACACAGATAGGTAGGCAGGGTCTGAACAGCCTCCTCAGCTGCTTTTGTTTCCCATCCAAATATCATTTCCATATTTATCATAGAATGAAAAAAGTTGGGAAAAAAAAATTAAGTTACACCCTAAGGGCTTCCCTGGTAGCACAGCTGGTAAAGAATCCTCCTGCAATATGGGAGACCTGGGTTCAATCCCTGGGTTGGGAAGATCCCTGGAGAAGGGAATGGCTACTTGGTCCAGTACTCTGGCCTGGAGAATTTCATGGACCGGATAGTCCGTAGGGTCGCAGAGTCAGACAGGGCTGAGCAACTTTCACTTTTCACTTTCACTGTTCATTACACCTAAAAGTCTAAATCTTTATTTAAAGGGAAATAGGAACTTAAGACGGGGAAAGCAATGGCACCCCACTCCAGTACTCTTGCCTGGAAAATCCCATGGACGGAGGAGCCTGGTAGGCTGCAGTCCATGGGGTCGCTAAGGGTCAGACACGACTGAGCAACTTCACTTTCACTTTTCACTTTCATCCATTGGAGAAGGAAATGGCAACCCACTCCAGTGTTCTTGCCTGGAGAATCCCAGGGACAGAGCAGCCTGGTGGGCTGCCGTCTATGGGGTCGCACGGAGTCGGACACGACTTAAGTGACTTAGCAGCAGCAGGAACTTAAGAACTTCTTTCAGATGGGGTACACAAAATCTAAGTAAAATCAAAGAAACTTAAAATTCTCCCCTAAACTTAATATAATTTAACTGAAGTGCTTATAAGCATGAATGTATAAACAGAAAGCTTTCTGTTTACAAAAGAAAGTAATTCAAAAGAGCTACTGAACAGACAGTGAAGAACACTTCAGTTCAGTTCAGTCCCTCAGTCGTGTCCGACTCTTTGCGAACCCATGAATCGCAGCACGCCAGGCCTCCCTGTACATCACCAACTCCAAGAGTTCCCCCAAACCCATGTTCATTGAGTCGGTAATGCCAGCCAACCATCTCATCCTCTGTCGGCCCCTTCTCCTCCTGCCCCCAATCCCTCCCAGCATCAGGGTCTTTTCAAATGAGTCAGCTCTTTGCATCTGGTGGCCCAAGAATTGCAGTTTCAGCTTCAACATCAGTCCTTCCAAAGAATACCCAGGACTGATCTCCTTTAGAATGGACTGGTTGGATCTCCTTGCAGTCCAACGGACTCTCAAGAGTCTTCTCCAACACCACAGCTCAAAAGCATCAATTCTTTGGCGCTCAGCTTTCTTCAGTCCAAATCTCACATCCATACATGACCACTGGAAAAACCACAGCCTTGCCTGGATGGACCTTTGTTGGCAAAGTAATGTCTCTGCTTTTTAATATGCTGTCTAGGTTGGTCATAACTTTCCTTCCAAGGAGTAAGCATCTTTTAATTTCATTGCTACAATCACCATCTGCAGTGATTTTGGAGCCCAGGAAAATAAAGTCAGCCACTGTTTCCACTGTTTCCCCATCTATCTGCTATGAAGTTATGGGACCAGATGCCATGATCTTCGTTTTCTGAATGTTGAGCTTTAAGCCAACTTTTTCACTCTCCTCTTTCACTTTCATCAAGAGGCTCTTTAGTTCTTCTTCGCTTTCTGCCATAAGGGTGGTGTCATCTATGTATCTGAGGTTATTGATATTTCTCCCGGCAATCTTGATCCCAGCTTGTGCTTCTTCCAGCCCAGCGTTTCTCATGATGCACTCTGCATAGAAGTTAAATAAGCAAGGTGACAATATACAGCCTTGACGTACTCCTTTTCCTATTTGGAACCAGTCTGTTGTTCCATGTCCAGTTCTAACTGTTGCTTCCTGACCTGCATACAGGTTTCTCAATAGGCAGGTCAGGTCAGTGTCAATTGAGGAATAACATTTCAACCTGGAACAAAGGTGAAGGAACAGCAAGAATGGTCTAAGCAACTTGGAAACTGAGGTTACAAAAATAACTATAAGATACTATGAGTGTGTGCTAAGTCACTTCAGTCGTGTCCGACTTTGCAACCCCATGGACGGTAGCCCACCAGGCTCCTCGGTCCACGGAATTCTCCAGGCAAGAATACTAGAGTGGGTTGCCATTTCCTTCTCCAATAAGACACTATGAGATTGACAAACAAAATTGGTTTTTGCATTTTAGTCTGAGAAATAATATGGGGAACTAAAGCATCTTACATATTACACAGCAAGTGCTCAATAAAGGTTTGGTGAAACAAAGATTTAATCTAATAGTAGAATTCCAAAAATCATTTCAAGGGCATCCAATTAAAGAAAAAACAGAATTCATTTAATAATTCCAGTTTTCAAACATGTTTTTAAGAACCACTATATGCCTGGCACTTACGCCTTAGGAATAGAGGCCTTGCTCTCATGCAGCTAACTTTCTTTCGAGGGGAGAAGCAGGTTGAGGCAGAGGATAGAAAAACAAATTAATATGAAAAATAAGCTCTACAAAATAATACCACAGCCTGATTTATAGAACGGGTCCATTAGGCACCTTTAAATTGGGTTTGTCAGGGAAGGCCTTTCTGAAGACTTGACATCTGGGCTACAGACCAAATGAAATGAAGGAGCTAGGCTAGGCATACAAAGCTCTGTGGGTTGGGCGTATTGTCAAGAGGTATGACAAATGAGACTACATACAATCAGGTTCTAAAGATCTCTCCCCAGGTGAATAGAGAGAGGGCTTTTAGACAATCGGTATGGCTCCAAAGGAAAAATGGCAGGAAGTAATGTGTTTGCATTTGCAATTCACAGGTCACAGATTTTTTTCTTCAAGGAACCCAACAGTTCTGAATGAGTAAAAAGGTTAAATATTTCTTAGTGAAGCAGGATGTTATGGCAATAAATAGGATAGTCAAATAGAACTGTGGAAACAGTTGATAAAATAGCATCTCCAAATTTTATTTTACCTCAACTTTTTAAAAAATCTTCATTGAACTGACAGAAAATTGCCCAAAAGCAAAGTGTTCAGCTCAATGAAGTATCACTAACTGAACACATTCATGCTAGCAGCAATCAGATCAAGCAACAAAATATTATCAGCATCCCAGAAACCCTCCGTCTGATTCCCCTAATACCAAATTTAAATGACTGAAAACAGAGTTCCTATATGCTGAAAAAAAGAGAGGGGGCAGAACAGGACAAGAGGGAAAGGGATAGGATGGCAAGAAAGGAAAAGGACCAGAGGATTTTGGTCATCCATTTGCAAATTACTAAGATTTGGCTGGGGGGAAGAAGGCCAAAGAGAAGCCAGCTCAAATAACTCAACCACATATTTCAAAAATTAGAAAAGCATCTGAGATAAGCTCCCTAAAAATTAGACTGTGGCATGTACATTACATTCCTAACTCAGCACAAATCACATACAAAGAATAATTTCACATATAATCTAAGGTAATTCATAGAGAGGGCTTTCTTGGTAGCTCAGTGGTAAAGAATCCGCCTGACAATGCAGGAGATGCCAGACTGAATTCCTGGACCGGGACTATCTCCTAGAGAAGGAGGGAATATCTCCTAGAGAAGGAAACAGCAACCCACTCCAGTATTCTTGCCTGGAAAATCACATAGACAGAGTAGCCTGGCAGGCTACAATAAATGGGGTCACAAAATAGAGACACAACTTAGCAACTAAACTTAGCAACTAAACAATGACAATTTATAGAGATCCCTAGAAAGACATGCATCCCAAATTAAAAGCCCCTGAAATAATTTCATTTTACAGATCGCGAAATAACAGAAACACTAAATGACCTATCTAATAAAACTGCTAAAAGATTCCTGAAGATCACAAAAGTCATATCATAAAGATATATATGGTATGCAACAAATCTACATACATAATATGACCTCAGTAAAAATATCAATAAAGAATAAACAAGGTGATTCTAAAGTTCCAATGGAAAATTAAAAGCTAAGAATCTTCTGTAAAACAAATGTAATGAGAGTAGAGTAGTTTTATCAGGTACTAATTTATTTTAAGGTTAGAATAATCCAAACAGTGTTGCTGTCCAGCCTTTAGGCAGTTTACATTCTAGAGAGTAGACATTAATGATAAATGCAATTAAGTAAACTATAAAATAAACAAAGAGAGAGTTGGGACAGAAATTCACCTATATGCGTTCGTATCTTGTATCTCTATATTTCTACATCTTTCACAGGCGTGGCTTCAGTAAAGAACAGATTAACCTCATGTCTAAAACTGTTACATTACATGAATAGTTAAGAAATAAAAGGAAACATTTTAAATTCCATCTAGATAGGTTTAATATTATTTACTGGGGCCTAAAGTACTAAAAAAGCAAAAGATTAATGAAAATTATAAGTTCTAATTGGGAAAGAAATACATCAAGGTTGTATATTGTCACCCTGCTTATTTAATTTATAAATAAGCAGAGTACATCATATGAAATGCTTGGCTGGATGAAGCATAAGCCAGAATCAAGATTACTGGTATCAGTAAAGCAATTATCCTTCAATAAAAAATAAACTTTAAAAAATTAAAAATTAAATTAAAAAAAAAATTATCGGGAAAAATATCAATAACCTCAGATATGCAGATGACACCACCCTTATGGCAGAAAGCAAAGAAGAACTAAAGAGCCTCTTGATGAAAGTGAAAGAGGAGAGTGAAAAAGTTGACTTAAAGCTCAACATTCAGAAAACTAAGATCATGGCATCCAGTCCCATAACTTCACGGCAAATAGATGGGGAAACAATGGAAAACAGTGAGAGACTTTATTTTGTTGGACTCCACTGTGGACAGTGACTGAAGGCATGCAACTAAAAGACGCTCCTTTAAAGAAAAGTTATGACCAACCTAGACAGCTATTAAAAAGCAGAGACATTACTTTGCCAACAAAGGTCCATCTAGTCAAGGCTATGGTTTTTCTGGGAGTCATGTACAGATGTGAGAGCTGGACAATAAAAAACGCTGAGCACCAAAGAACTGATGCTAGAGAAGACTCTTGACAGCCCCTTGTACTGAAAGGAGATCAAATCAGTCAATCCTAAACGAAATCAACCCTAAATATTCATTGGAAGGACTGATGCAAGCTGAAGCTCCAATACTCTGGCCACCTGATGTGAAGAGCTGACTCAGTGGAAAAGACCCTGAGACTGGGAAAGACTGAAGGCAGGAGGAGAAGGGGACGACAGAGGATGAGATGGTTGGATGACATCACTGACTCAATGGACATGAGTTTGAACAAGCTCCAGGAGATAGTGAAGGACAGGGAAGCCTGGCATGCTGCATTCCATGGGGTCACAGAATCGGACAGGACTGAGTGCCTGAGCAACAAAAAAGTTCTAATTTACTTAAAGAAGGCATATAAGATTAGAAGATTTGAAGGTAAAATTAAAGATGTACACATATTTAACTTTTAAGATAGCAAATAAATTATAAATTGAATGCCTGAAGGCAGAAAGAAAACAATGCAGCACTGGCACATGAAAAGATATTATCAATGGGCATATTAATTACTGTGACTCCCAAAATGGATCAAATATGCTGCTGCTGCTAAGTTGCTTCAATCGTGTCCAACTCTGTGCGACCCCATAGACAGCAGCCCACCAGGCTCCCCTGTCCCTGGGATTCTCCAGGCAAGAACACTGGAGTGGGTTGCCATTTCCTTCTCCAATGCATGAAAGTGAAAAGTGAAAGTGAAGTCGCTCAGTCGTGTCCGACCCTCAGCAACCCCATGTACTGCAGCCTACCAGGCTCCTCCGTCCATGGGATTTTCCAGGCAAGAGTACTGGAGTGGGTTGCCACTGCCTTCTCCGGAATCAAATATATGTGGAATTTAATTCATGACATAGGTAGATTTCAAATCTATGAGAAAAACTTGGCTCACTCAGAGAAATGGTATTGAGATAATTGAATAACCAGACAGTTTAGGGGCAGGAAACAGCATCTCCTAAAATCTTACACCATGATAATAAATAAGACCCATATCAAACTTCTACAGATGAAAAATAACGTTAGTAGCAAAGAAATACACCTGATGGGATAATAGTATATTAGACACTAGAAAGAGAAGATTAATAATTTACTGGCAAAGCAATAAGAAATTATGCAAAATAATTCATGAAGACTGAGAAAAAAGAGCATCTCAGTGAGGAGTGGGATTAAAAACAAGCAATATTGCCTTACACTGGAATCCCAAAAAGAGAAGAAAGAGAAACAGAACAAATATGTGAAGAATGGTCAAATTTTTTCCAAATGTATTGAAAATCATAATATTACAGATCTAAGAACTCACAAAGCAACCAGTATATAAAAGCAGACTTTTCATCAGAAATCACAGAATCTAGAACACAATGGACAGACACATTTAAAGTGCTAAAACAAAATAGCCCTGCAAATCCAGAATTCTTAACATAAAATAACTTTCAAAACTGAGAAATAAAAACTTTTCAGACAAAGTCTAGGAGAATTCATTGTCATTATAAAATTAATTAAATTTTACAAGCAGTCCTATGATAAGCCCATATTTTGAAAAACCTACCCTCCCATCAACAGGCATGTGAGTGACTCATCTTGGAAGTAGACCCTTCAGTCCCAAGAAGCCTTCAGAAGACTATAACCCTAGTCACAATCTTAACTACAACCTCTTGAGAGATACTATACATACAATGCCATAACCACACACCTAGGCCACTTCAGAATCCTCAGTACACAAAAAGTATAAGATAATAAATGTTTGTCATTTTAAACTGCTCAGTTTATAAGTGATTTCTTACAGAGCAGTAGATAACTATTAAAATACTATCAATCAATTACACCTAACAGAACACTACACCCTACAGCAGCTGGACATTCATCTCACCGCTCATAAAATGTGTCTCAAAAATTTCTTTTTAGATTTTTAAGAAGCAAATGGATATTATTAACTCACAGAATTATATAACCAACTTCAGTTCAGTTCAGGCACTCAGTCGTGTCCGACTCTTTGCGACCCCATAGACTGCAGCACACCAGGCTTCCCTGTCCTTCACCAACTCCCAGAACTTGCTCAACTCATGTCCATTGAGTCGGTGATACCATCCAACCATTTCATCCTCTGTTGTCCCCTTTTCCTCCTGCCTTCAATCTTTCCCAGCATCAGAGTCTTTTCCAATGAGTCGGCTGCTTGCAACAGGTGGCCCAAGTACTGGAGTTTCAGCTTCAACACCAGTCCTTTCAATGAATATTCAGGACTGATTTCCTTTAGGATTGTCTGACTTAATCTCCTTGCAGTCCAAGGGACTCTCAAGAGTCTTCTCCAATACCACAGTTCAAAAGCATCAATTCTTCAGCGCTCAGCGTTCTTTGAGGTTCAACTCTCATATTTATATATGAATGACTACTGGAAAAACCATAGCTTTGACTAAACGGACCTTTCTCGGCAAAGTAATGTCTCTGCTTTTTAATATGCTGTCTAAGTTGGTCATAACTTTTCTTCCAAGGAGCAAGTGTCTTTTAATTTCATGCCTTCAGTCACTGTCCACAGTGATTTTGGAGCCCAAGGACATCAAGTCTCCCATTGTTTCCACTGCTTCCCCATCTATTTGCCAAGAAGTAATGGGACTGGATGCCATGATCTTACTTTTTTGAATGTTGAGTTTTAAGCCAGTCTTTTCACTCTCCTCTTTCACTTTCATCAAGACACTTTTTAGTTCTTCTTTGCTTTCTGCCATAAGGGTGGTTTCATCTGCATATCTGTGGTTATTGATATTTCTCCCGGCAGTCTTGATTCCAGCTTATGCTTCATCCAGCCCAGCATTTCTCACAATGTACTCTGCATAGAAGTTAAATAAACAGGGTGACAATAGACAGCCCTGACGTACTCCTTTCCCAATTTGGAACCAGTCCATTGTTCCATGTCCGGTTCTAACTGTTGTTTCTTGACTTATATACAGATTTTTCAGGAGGCAGGTAAGGTGGTCTGGTATTCCCATCTCTTTCAGAATTTTCCAGTTTGTTGTGATCCACACAGTCAAAGGCTTTGGCATAGTCAATAAAGCAGAAATAGATGTTTTTCTGGAACTCTCTTGCTTTTCCTATGATCCAACAGATCACAGAAACCAACTTAAACATCAGATAGTATTTTTAAATAATCATGTATATTTATCAACATATACATTGACTACATTGCACAGAATTAGCACAAGACATATATTTCTAATGCATATACCCACTCTCCATGCCCCTTCTGTTATGAACTGAAATGAGGTCACCTAACATTCATACATTGAAGGCTTAATTTCCAGTGTGACTGTATTTGGAAATAGGACCTTTGGCTAGGTAATTAAAGTTAAATGAAGTCATAGGGTGGGGCCCTAGTCCAATAAGACTGGTGTCCTTATAAGAAGAAAAAGAGACACCAGTAATACAGGTACACAGAAGAAAAACCATATGAAGACACAGAGAGAAAGCGGGCATCTGCAAGCCAAAGAGAGAGGCTTCAGGTGAAATCAAACCCAAACCTGCCAGCATCTTGATCCAGCCTCAAGAAATAAATTTCTGTTATCTAAGCCCCCTAGTCTGTGGTAACATGTTACAGCAGTGAGACTACTACACACCCTCATTAAGACATGATTCCCTGAACACACAATGGAGCCAGGCTTACTGCCAGCACTGAAATTAGTCCAGACCAAAGACTCATGGCAATACTGACAAGCAGAAAATATCAAAAAAGAATATATGGGTCCTACCAACTATGTGGAATTGAAGCATTTTAAACTTATACCATGTAAAGTATGCTCTCGGGCCACACATTAAACTAGAAATCAGTAACAGACATATCTAAAAAAGTCCCCCAAATCTGGAAATTAAATAACACACCTGTAAATAACACATGGACCAAAAAAGAAATAAAACTACACTGGGACAATTTTTTCAAACTTATAGTATTTGCAAAGACCAAATATTTGATAATATACTGCCCTGGTCAGGTGGTAAAGCGACAGACATCCTCACTGTACTGTTGGGAAAGGTGTGAAGTAACACACCATATATGAGGACTATTAAAGGTATAAACACACAACCATTTGACCCAGTAATCCACAGGTTAGAATCAGGACAGTCTAATTTCTAATCTGGAGCTCTTATCCACCATACCTGTGAAGACATTTTCTCAAACCACAGTTAAAAGAATTCTCGTATGCTGTCCAAGTAAAAGAGATAAACTGGAAGATGTAAGCCAGCCAAAATAATAAAATACTGTAATTCCCTTAGCTTTCAATGGTTTTAAGAAACAAAGAGAATATCAAAAGCAGGGCTAATTCAAAAAGTCTGATCCAACAGGAAGTCTAGACTGGCAACTGGCCAGGGAGCACAGCCTTGGGACCCACTTAATCAGGGGTGATTAACAATCCAGCCTGTGACCCTACCTAATCAGTGACCAAACAGTTGCACCTTCCAGCCAGGGAACAGTCTGTGACCCTGCCCAACTAGAAGCAATTATGGAGCCCAGACAGTGATCCTGGCTAGACCGTGAATCCCAGCCAGCAGCCCCACCCACCCAGGGAGCCTAGCTAGTAAATTCATCCAACCACAGGACCGAACCAGCAGGCCCCTCCCAACCTCAAAGTAAGGACTGCGGTCCTACCTCACTAGACATGCTGAAAGCAAATGCTGCCTGCTAGTATACACTACCAATCGGCCCATCCAGAATCCCAAACTGGGTTGACTAGAGGCGGAGACCACGTCCTCAAATGCACAGATGCCAACACAAGGACAGAAGGATCACAAAGAAATCAAATAAATCTGATGCCACTGAAGGAAATTAATAAAGCTCCAATAATGGACCCTGAAGAAACGGAGATCTATGAACTGAATGATAAGAAATTCAAAATAATACTCTTAAAGAAGTTTTGTGAACTATAGAAAATACAAATAAACAATTACGTGAAAACAGAGGAGAAATACATGAATAAAATGAGTTCAAAAAGATACGGAAGGCATCCCTGTGGACCAAACGTAAAGAATCTACCTGCAGGGGTCATGGGTTCAATCCCTGGTCCAGGAAGATCCCACATGCCACAGGACAACTAAGCCTGTGCACCACAACTACTGAGCCAGCATGCAGGAGCCCATGAGCCACAACTACTGAAGCCCACATGCCCAGAGCCCACGTTCCGCCACAAGAGAAGCCATGGCAATGAGGAGCCAGTGCACCCCAAGAAAGAGTAGCCCCTACTCACTACAACTAGAGAAAGTCTGTGCACAACAAACTCAGGGCAACCAAAAATAAAAAGAAAGAAAGAAAGAAGTCTTAAAAAAAAAAAGATATGGAAACCATAACTGATGGTCCAATGGTGAAGAATCTTCTTTGCAATGCAGATAACATAAGTTTGATCCCTGGTCCAGAAACCAAGATCCCACATGCCACAGAGCAACTAAGCCTGTGTGCTATAACTACTAAACCCACATTCTCCACTGCCCATGCCCCACAGACAGAGAGCCCACACATGTGACACCTACTGAGCCCACGTGCCACAACTAGAGAGTCTGTGTGCTGCAATGAAAGATCCTGCATGACGCAACGAAGATCCCACGTGCTGCAACTAACACCTGACACAACCAAATAAACACGTGGAAACCACTTTTTAAAATAAACAGAAATCCTAGAGCTGAACAATATGACTGAACTAAAAAAAATTAAGACAAAACTTCAACAGAAGACTTCAATGAAGCAAAAGAAATCAGTGAAGTTGAAGAAAAGTCACCTGAAATTACCCAGTCAGAAGTGCAAAAAGAAATGAGAACTAATGAAGAAAGTCAAAAGGAGGAATGGGACAACATTCAAAGAACAAATATATGGATTATGGGAATCACAAAAAGAGGAGAGAGAGAAGGGGATCAAAAGTTTAAAGATACAATGGCTGAAAACTTTCCAAGCTGGGGAAATAGATGGACATTCAGATTCATGAGAACCTAAAGCTCCTAAATAGGTTAAGCCCAAAAAGGGCTACATCGAGACACATTATAATTAAGTTACCCAAAGACAAAGAGAGAAATCTGAAAGCTGCAACAGAAAAGTGAATCATCACATAAAGGAGTTCCCATTTCTGCAAGGGGATTTCTCAACAGAAATCTCACAAGCCAGGAAAAAGTAGAGTGAGATATTCAAAATACTGAGAGAAAAAACTGCCAACCAAGAAACTATGCCCAGCAAAACTGCCTTCAGAATTTAAAGAGAGATAAAGATATTCCCAAACACACAGACAAAACCTGAAGGAGATCATCAGTAGATGTAACTTACAAAAAAAATGCTAAAAGGAATTCTTAAACTGGAATGAAAAGATGCTAATAACCTAAAAAACCTATAAATGTGTAAAATTCACCAGTTAAGGTAAATATATAGTCAAAGTCATATTCTCTAATATTGCAAAAGTGGTGTGTAAATCACTTTCAACTCATATGAAAGTTCAAAAAATGAGTGTATTAAAAATAACCATAATTTTAGTAACTATTAACCAGATGGAAAATATCAAAATCAGATTGATTATATTCTTTGCAGGGAAGATCTATATAGTCAGCAAAAACAAGACCTGGAGCTGACTGTGGCTCAGATCATAAGCTCCTTATTGCAAACTTCAGGCTTAAATTGAAGAAAGTAGAGAAAACCACTAGATCATTTGGGTATGATCTAAATTGAATCCCTTATGATTATACAGAGGAGGTTATGAATAGATTCAAGGGATTAGATCTGGTAAACAGAGTGCCTGAGTAACTATGGATGCAGGTTTGTAACACTGTACAGAAGGCAGTGACCAAAACTATCCCAAAGAAAAAGACATGCAAGAAGGCAAAACGGTTGTCTGAGGAGGCTTTACACATAGCTGAGAATAGAAGAGAAGAAAAAGGCAAGGGAAAAAGAGAAAGATATGCCCAACTGAATGCAGAGTTCCAGAGAATAGAAAGGAGAGATAAGAAAGCATTAAGTGAACAAGACAAAGAAATAGAGGAAAACAATAAAATGAGAAAGACAAGACCTCTTCAAGTAAACTGGAGATACCAAGGAACATTTCAAGCAAAGACGAGCACAACGAAGGACAGAAATGGTAAGGACCTAACAAAAGCAGAAGAGATTAAGATTCTCTTACCAAATTCTACCAACCAGTTAAAGAAGAATTAATATCAATCCTTCTCAAATTCTTACAAGTATTTAAGGAAAGAATGCTTCCAAATTCATTTTATGAGGCATTACCCTAATAGCAATGCAAAAATTCTCAAAAAAATGCTAGCAAACCAAGTTCAACAGTACACCACAAGATTAGACACCAGAATCAAGTGAGATTTATCCTTGGGATGTACGGATGATTCAATATACACAAAACAGTCAATGTGATATACCACATTAACAAATGAAGGATTAAATTCATGATAATCTCAACAGATGCAAAAACAGCATCTGACGAAATTCAGTAAACATTGATAAAAATTCTCAACAAACTGGGTACAGTTGGAATGCACCTCAACATAAATAAGGCCATAAATGACAAGTCCAGAAACATAATACTGAATAGTGAAAAGCTGAAAGTTCCTCCTCTGAGACCAAGAACAAGAATACTCAGTCTCATTACTTCTATTCAACATAGCACTGGAAGTCTTAACGAGAGCAACTGCACAACAGGAAGAAATGAAAGGTGTCCAAATCAGAAAGATATAAAACAAACTCTGTACACAGATGACATGCCATTATATTTAGAAAACTCTAAAGACTACACCAAAATAAAACTGTTAAAACTACTACTACTAGTTACTGGATACAAATCGACATACAAAAATCAACTGCATTTTTATCCACTAACAGTAAACTACCTGAAAGAGAAATGAAGAAAGAAATCTCATTTACAATAGCATCAAAAACAATAAAAAAATAGACAGGAATAAATTTAACAAAGGACATGAAAGAGTTGTGTGCTAAAAGCTACAAAATACTAATGAAAGAAACTGAAGAAAATTCAAATAAATACATATTCCAAGTTCATGGATGAAAATTAATAGTAAAACATCCATACTACCCAAAGCAATCTACAGATTCAATGCAATCCTCATCAAAATTCCAAAGGCATTTTTCACAGAAATACAATCCTAAAATTCATTCAGAACAACAAAAGATTCCAAATAGCCAAAGTAATCTTGAGAAAAAAAGGCAGGTGGAGGCATCTCACTTCCTGATTTCAAACTGTGCTATACAGTTATAGTAATCAAAACAGAATGATACTGACATAGAAACAGACACATGGATCAATAAAACAGAACAGAAACTCCAGAAACAAACTCACGCATATTGGTCAACTAAAATCTGACACAGGAGCCAAGAACACAAAGGGGTAAAGGATAATTTCTTCAATAAATGGTGCTGGGAAAACTGGATATTCACATGCAAAGGAATAAAACTGGATGCCTAACGCAGACACTCACAAAAATTAACTCAAAATAAATTATATACCCTTAAATGTAGGCCATCATAAACTTTGAGGGGGGGGACTTCTTGACATTGGCTTTGGAAATGATTTTTTTTTATATGAAACCAAAAATATAGCAACAAAAACAAACAAGTGGAACTATCTCAAAGTAAAAAGTTTCTTCTGCACAGCAAAGAAAGTAATCAACAAAACAAAAAGGCAACATAAGGAATGGAAGAAAATACTTGCAAACCAAATTAAAGGTTAATATTCAAAATATATAAAGAACTCATACAATTAAATAGCAAAAAAACAGATAATAATTCTGACTTTAAAATGAGCAGAGGACTTGAATACATGTTTTTCCAAAGATGGCATACAAACAGGTACATTAAAAGGTGCTAAACATCATTAATTACTCAGTTCCGTCGCTCAGTCGTGTCCAACTCTTTGCAACCCCATGGACTGCAGCACACCAGGCTTCCCTGTCCATCACCAATGCCCAAAACTTGTTCAAACTCATGTCCATCGAGTCAGTGATGCCATCCAACAATCTCATCCTCTGTCATCCCTTTCTCCTCCTGCCTTCAATCTTTCCCAGCATCAAGGTCTTTTCCAGTGAGTCAGTTCTTCGCATCAGGTGGCCAAAGGATTGGAGTTTCAGCATCAGTCCTTCCAATGTGAATATTCAGGACTGATTTCCCTTAGGACTAACTGGTTTGACACTAATCATGAGGGAACTGTAAATCAAAACCAGAATGAGATTATCACCTCACATCTGTTAGGATGACTTTTATCAAAAAGACAAGAGAGAAGTAGCGTTAAAACAGATGTGAAGAAAAGAGGACTCATTCACTGGCAGAAATGTAAACTGTTACAGCATTATGGAAAACAGTATGAGGTTTCTCAAAAATTAAAAACAGAACTAGCATATGATCGGAGAAGGCAATGGCACCCCACTCCAGTACTCTTGCCTGGAAAATCCCATGGACAGAGGAGCCTGGTAGGCTGCAGTCCATGGGGTCGCTAAGAGTCGGACACGACTGAGCAACTTCGCTTTCACTTTTCACTTTCATGCACTGGAGAAGGAAATGGCAACCCACTCCAGTGTTCTTGCCTGGAGAATCCCAGGGACGGGGAAGCCTGATGGGTTACCGTCTATGGGGTCGCACAGAGTCAGACACGACTGAAGCAACTTAGCAGCAGCAGCATATGATCCAGCAATCCTCACTTCTGGATATATCTGAAGGAAATTAAGTCACTATCTCAGAGAGATATCTGCACCCCATGTTTACCGTACCATTATCACAACAGCAAAGACATGGAAACAAGTGTCAGCCAACAGATGACAGACAAAAACAATGTGAGACAGATACATATACACACATACATATACATATACATTTATATATAATGGGAAAAGTTATTCTGCCATAAAAAGAGGGAAGTCCTGCCATTTGTGAAAATATGGATGAACTTAGAGGGCTTTATGCTAAGGAAGATAAGTCAGAGAAAGATAAATACTGTGTGATCTCACTTGTAAGTGGAATCTAAAAAAGCTGAACTCAGAAACAGAGAGTAGAACGGTAGTTGTCAGGGGTTTGGTATGGGGGAAACGGATTGTTGGTCACGGGGTACAAACTTCCACTTATAAGATAAATAAGTTCTGGGGATCTAATGCATAGCATGGTGACTACAGTTAACATTACTGTATTATATACTTGAAATGTTCTAAGAAAGTAGTTCTTAAAAGTTCTTAACACACGAAAAAAGGTTATGAGGTGATGAATGTGTTAACTAACCTTATTGTGATAATCATTTTGTAATATATACATGTATCAAATTGTCATGTTATATACTTTAAATTTATATAATTTTATTTGTCAATTATACCTCAATAAAGCTAGAGAGGAAAAACCAGGCTTCATGGTCCTTCTAATCAAATGACAATAAGAAATTATATTGGTTTAAGAATCTATTATATATAGTATTTTAATATCAGGATTAAGGCTAATCCTCTCTAACCTGTTCCTAATCTCAATGCCTAATATCCTAATAACTCTCTATAGCCTTTTTTAGTCTTAAAAAAAAAAAAATTCATCACCTTAATTTCATACTAACTTGAATTCATTTTCTATTAAAATTACAGTAATATAAAATATTTATCAATACTTAAAGATCTATATCTTAATGAAGATAGTGCCACATGAATGTTCCCATTAAAATTATTTATATTATATATATACACTTTACATATAAGTTCCTGTGTATGCAAATTTGATAACATAAAAAAATCTAAGACTTACTGATACAGATACTCATAATACTGAGTAATACTCAGTATTACTTCAAATAAATCTAAGCCATGGCATCACTTCCTTCTTTTTAACCTTAACTGTCAGTGTTAAATTTCAGTTTTATACAAACCAAAATAAACTTTTCTCTCAGAGTACCAAATTGCAAGATGGATAATTGAATACCTGATGAGAAATATAATTAACAAAACTATAACACATTAAGTTAATAATTTCAGAGATAAAGAACACCTATCTTATAGGTTTTCTATTATTGTTTAAAAAATAAACTATATCTCAGGGGATCTTCTGACCACATTTAATAGATTTCTCTTTTTCTTTCTTCCTTACTCTCTCCTCCACAAACACACACACACACACACACATATATATGTGTGCATATATATATACACAAATAACACACACAAATTCATGCAGATTTCAAAGAAACTAAGTCCCTTTATAAAGGGGGAAAAGTCCACTTAGGAGACTCATAAATATAGATATGAGAGTCAGACATGACTTAGTGACTAAACAACAAAGCCACAAACCAGGAAAAAATATTTTTAAATCATGTATCTGATAAAGGGTTTATATCCACAATAGATAAGGAACTACCAGAACTTAGTTCAGTCGCTCAGTCGTGTCCAACTCTTCGCGACACCATGAATCGCAGCACGCCAGGCTTCTCTGTCCATCACCAACTCCTGGAGTTCACTCAAATTCACGCCCATCAAGTCGGTGATGCCACTCAGCCATCTCATCCTTTGTCGTCCCCTTCTCCTCCTGCCCCCAATCCCTTCCAGCATCAGAGTCTTTTCCAATGAGTCAACTCTTCACATGAGGTGGCCCAAGTATTAGAGTTTCAGCTTTAGCATCATTCCTTCCAAAGAAATCCCAGGGCTGATCTCCTTCAGAATAGACTGGTTGGATCTCCTTGCAGTCCAAGGGACTCTCAAGAGTCTTCTCCAACACCACACTTCAAAAGCATCAATTCTTCGGCGCTCAGCTTTCTTCACAGTCCAACTCTCACATCCATACATGACCACTGGAAAAACCATAGCCTTGACTAGACGGACCTTTCTTGGCAAACTAATGTCTCTGCTTTTGAATATGCTATCTAGGTTGGTCATAACTTTCCTTCCAAAGAGTAAGTGTCTTTTAATTTCATGGCAGCAATCACCATCTGCAGTGATTTTGGAGCCCAAAAAAATAAAGTCTGACACTGTTTCCACTGTTTCCCCATCTATTTGCCATGAAGTGATGGGACCAGATGCCATGATCTTAGTTTTCTGAATGTCGAGCTTTAGGCCAACTTTTTCACTCTCCTCTTTCACTTTCATCAAGAGGCTTTTTAGTTCCTCTTCACTTTCTGCCATAAGGGTGGTGTCATCTGCATATCTGAGGTTACTGATATTTCTCCCAGCAATCTTGATTCCAGCTTGTGTTTCTTCCAGCCCAGCGTTTCTCATGATGTACTCTGCATATAAGTTAAATAAGCAGGGTGACAATATACAGCCTTGACATACTCCTTTCCATATTTGGAACCAGTCTGTTGTTCCATGTCCAGTTCTAACTGTTGCTTCCTGATCTGCATATAAGTTTCTCAAGAGGCAGGTCAGGTAGTCTGGTATTCCCATCTCTTTCAGAATTTTCCACAGTTTATTGTGATCCACACAGTCAAAGGCTTTGGCATAGTCAATAAAGCAGAAATAGATGTTTTTCTGGAACTCTCTTGCTTTTTTGATGATCCAGCCGATGTTGGCAATTTGATCTCTGGTTCCTCTGCCTTTTCTAAAACCAGCTTGAACATCTGGAAGTTCATGGTTCACGTAGTGCTGTAGCCTGGCTTGAAGAAGAGCATTACTTTACTAGCATGTGAGATGAGTGCAATTGTGCAGTAGTCTGAGCATTCTTTGGCATTGCCTTTCTTTGGGACTGGAATGAAAACTGACCTTTTCCAGTCCTGTGGCCACTGCTGAGTTTTGCAAATTTGCTGACATATTGACTACAGCACTTTCACAGCATCATCTTTTAGGATGTGAAATAACTCAACTGGAATTCCATCACCTCCACTAGCTTTGTTCATAGTGATGCACAACTATTAGAACAGCTAAAATTAAAAAGACTAACCACAGCAATCATTTGCAAGGATGCAGAAGAATTGGAACTCACATACTGCTGGTAGGAATGCAGAATGGAATACCCACATAGGAAAACATTTTGAAAGTTTCTTTAAAAGCTACACATCATGTAATTAATGCCACTGAATTATACACTTTAAATAATTGAAATGTCAAAGTTTATTTTATATATATACATAAAAAACCACAATAAAAATGTTAAAAAAATTTTTTAAGTTAAACACACATCTATCATATGATTCACTCATAACACACCTAGGTATTTACCAAAGGGAAGTATCCATATAAAAACTGGTTAATATTCACACAAAGACTTGAATATGAATATTTCATAACAGCTATATTTGTAATAGTCAAAAACTGGAAACTACTCAAATGTTCATTGACAGATTAACAGATAGACAAATTGTGTCATACCCTGATGGTCAAATACTACTGAGCAATAAAAGAATGAACTAGTGACATACAACAAGATGAATGAACCTAAAATGGTTATGCTGAGTGTAGAACACCAGATCAAATATATGTATATACATATTTCCATGCCAGGATGACTTAATCTACCCTGTCTTTGAGGATGCCTTATAAGCTGAATTAACAATAGAGAGAATGAGTGTTTTGGATGCTCTGATAAACATGAAATCAAAGTAAGAAAATAATGAAAAGGGGGAAAGAATAGCTGTTTTTCTCCTATAACTGAAGCAATAATGTATCAGCTTTTGAATAATTCAAGGTTAAAAGGTAAAAATAAAATGGTGAAGTTATCACTGAGAAAGGCTACAATTTCTATGCATTGCTGTTTTCCTAATGGCCATCTAAAAATGGTGCCCTGCTGAGGCTTTGTAAATTAAATGATGTTTGTATGAATAAAGTTATTTGAAGGGGTCCAAAAAATGAAATAACTTTTTTTTAATTTTTTCATTTTTAAATAAAAATGGTGCCCTGAATTAGGTTTTGGGAAAAAAATTTTTAAAGCCACCATATGAGTATTATTGGTGAATGATCTTTTATACTTATAAATATGGTTTAACATCACAAGATACACACACACACACACACACACATTCCACTTATATAAAGCTCTAGAAAAGGAAATTAATCTATAGCAACAGAATGTTGCTAGATCAGTGGTTGCTGAGGGAAGGGGCACAGAAAAAGGCAGAAGGAAGGCATTACCTTGCAGGCAGTTGCTATGTTTACTATCCTGATTGAGATCACAGTTTTACAGGTATGTGTGTGCGTACATATAAAAAAATTGATGTGAAAACTTATTGTACTTTAAATTGTGCAACTTATTGCTATCGTTGTTGTTTAGTCACTAAGTCGAGTCTGACTTTTTGGGACCCCATAGACTGTAGCCTGCCAGGCTCCTCTTTGTCCCCAGGATTTCCCAGACAAGAATACTGGAGAGGGTTGCCATTTTCTTCTCCAGGGAATCTTACCAACACAGGGATAGAACCCATCCATGGCTCTTGAGTCTCCGGCATTGGTAGGCAGACTCTTTACCACTGAGCCAATTATTCTTTATTCAAGCTATTCCAAAAACATGCCCTCAAAATCATATGCAACTGCCTTGGTCAAGCATTCCAATCCAACAGTTTGATAAAAGGGTATGCTTAACAGTTCTATCTATAAGAGCACTAACATAATAGAGTATTATTACAGCACGCCAATGTTTCATAGTCCTGGGCAATCAATTGGAATAATACCATTCTATTTTATGTGTTTAGTGTCACATTTAGTTTAAAAGAAAAAAATTGAAGTAGGCAGGTTTTGATCTGTCTACCATCCCTATTTTACATGTGATAAAAACTACAGCCTAGGAAAATTAAATGATTTACCAAAGGCCAAAAAGACAAAAAACGTTGGGAAGAGCAACCAAAACACATCCTTACAGTCTGGTATGTTCTCACAAATTCTAAAGTGAAAATTAGCAAGACCAACATCAAAGGTCCCCTGTCAAAATATGAGGGTTCTTCAGAGATGACTGATAAGCTAACTGGAGTTTTGTGATAATGAAAATATCGTAGTGAATAAATCAGAAATATAGTAATATATTCATGCCAACCAGCATTCCAGGAATTCTTTCCATTATCATAGGTTAGATTTTCCCGAGATTCTTTAAAGAATATATTCCATTAAATTGTCCCCACTCTCCCAATAAAATCACCTACAAGCAGAATTATCTCTACCTGAGCAATGGGTAAGATTTAAAATTCCCTTAAGAAGTCAAAACCACAAATCTAGGCTTCATGCCAAGTCTGGGATTTATATTATTCTTGCGGCTTTGGAACCCCCAAACTAAAAATTAATTTTTAAAATCGACACTGGACCAATGATAAAACTCAAATTCTCTGTAAAATTTTCCTTAAAGATTTTTCTAGAAATGAAATTTCCATTCATTCAAATTAAAAACTTAATAGACACACTGGACAGCAGATCACATAGAACTGAAGAAGGAATTACCAAGAAGATAGATCTGAGGAAATTACCCTCAATTCAGGGGAAAAAAAAAAAGATTACTGGATAGAAAGTGAGTGAGCTCTCTTTAGGAGACAGAATGAGAAGATCCAACAAATACCATAACATGGTGTCCAAAGCAGAAAATAAAGATAGTAGAGACTCAAAATTCAAGGAGGTGATGGTCGAGAATTTTCAGAACTGATGAGGCACAAATCCTCATCTAGAACCAGCCCGACAAATAGACACATCACAGTGAAACTACAGATTACCAAAAAATAAACCTTAAAAGCAACCAATTAAAAAGGCAGATTGATTACAAAAGAACAACCAGATGGAATATAACCTCTCAGCAACAGAGACCAGAAGACAACAGAAAAGTATATTCAAAGTGTAAGGGAAAACAAATGTCAACTAAAAGTCTCAACGCAGTTAAAATATTATTCGAGGGGCTTCCCTGGTGGTCCAGTGGTTAAGAATCCGTTTTACAATGCAAAGGACACCTGTTCAACCCCTGGTCTGAGAAGATCCCACGTGCCACGGAGCAACTAAGCCTGTGTGCCACCACCACTGATCCCACTCCAGAGTCCAGGAGCTGCAACTACTGAAACCTGTGCGCACCTAGAGCCGGTGCTCGGCCAGAGGAGCCCTGCAGTAAGGAGCCCACCACTGCAGGGAAGCCCCACTCACCACAGCTAGAGAAAGCCCATGTGCAGCAACGAAGACCCACCACACACAAAAAATAAAGAAATCTTAAATACATTTTATATATATACACACAGATTATTGTAATTCACAGATTAGCTATTAGAAGAGACTTCAAAGATGGTTTGATCAATATTTAAAAATTAATAGCATTTGAATACTTTTATAATACAAAATATTAGGAAAAAGCATTAAAAAAGAAATTGGAAAAAGCAATTTTTAAAATGATATTATCTATAGTAGAAACAAAAATAAATTATCCAGGAATAAATATAACAAAAGCTACACAATTTATGGAGGAATACTTTACTTACAGAAACAACAATTTGGATTACTCTCATGGTTAGGCAGATTTAATACTACTTTTAACAAAGTGTGTTTTCTACTGAAAAGAATTCCACTGCATGATTAAACCACAGTTTACTAATCTCATTGTGTCTATTTTTTTCCTATTACAAATAGTATAATGAATATCCTTGTAAGAGCCTCCTTCTGCAGTGCCCTAAAATGTAATGTGATTCCAATAAATAACTAACAGAATTTTCCACAGAACTTGACAAGATGACCCTGATATTGAAATGAAAAAGTTGAGACCAAGTAGAGCCAAAATTCTTTTGAAGAACAATAAGGGAAATCTTACCATATTGAGATTTATTCTAATGTTGTAATAATTAAAACATATGATATTGTTACAAGAGACATATCAATACAAGAGTTTAAGACATATACAGGAAACTGATACAAGAGCTGTCATATAGTGGCAGTAAGATCAATGAAGAAAAAAATGATTGTTTAATAAATGGTGCCAGATATTTACAGTGGTCAAGACATGAAAGTAACCTAAATGTCCATTGACAAACGAATAGATAAAGAAGATGTGGCACACACAATGGAGTATTACTCAGCCACTGAAAACAGTGAAATAATGCCATCAGCAGCAACGCAGATGGACCTGGACATTATCATACTAAGTGACGTCAGTCAGACAGAGACAGACAAATATCATATGATATCACTTATCTGTGCAAACTGAAAACGAAAAATAATACAGATGAACTTGTTAACAAAAGGAAAATAAATTCACAGACTTAGAGAATGAACCTGTGGTTACCAGAGTGGGGGACAGGGTGGGGGGGGGGGGTACATTTTGGGAGTTTGGGACTAACAGGAACACACTGTTATATTTAAAATAGAAAACCACACAAATGTCCACTCTAGTCTGTATTATTTGTGTATTTTAAAGCAATCCTCTTTACCTTTGTTTTAAAAAATGCCTATAGATTTTCTTTTCTTTTTTAATCTAATTGATAGTAACTGTATTTTATTTTATTTATTTATTTATTTTCAGCTGTGCTGGGTCCTTGCTGCTGTGCGGGCCCATCCGTGCTCAGTAACAAGAGAAGCCACCACGATGAGAAGTTCACACACCGTAACTAGGCCCCTGCTCTCCACAGCTAGAGAAAAGCCTGCAGTTCACAAAAGAAGAAATTAAATGACCTAAAAACATGTGAAAACATGCTTGCTTATAACCAACAGATTGGCAAAATTTTTCAAATATACTCTTTATTTTTTTAATATATCAGCAACTCTTGATAAACAGAAAAACGGGAACTCAATTTCCTGGTGGAAGAGTAATTGGAAGTAAATTGGATAAAACAATGGAAATCAATTCTCAGCTATCTAGTAAGGTGTGCTGAAGAATGCACACCCTATGATCCAGCAATCCCTCTTCTCAGACTCTGGCCTAAAAAAAATTCTGGTATATCTACACAAGGAGATACATACAAAGATGTTCACTGAAGCCCTTTTGGAAACAATGAAAAATGTAAAGCATCTAACTGTCCCCTCAGCAAAGAAATAGATAAGCAACCATGGTTTAAGCATACTATAGAATGTATAATAGTAATTAGAAATTAATGAACTAGTCTATTTTAGCAACATGGTAAATGAAAAAGGCAAGATGCAGAAGGATTAATATAAAATAATTCATGTAAATTTTCCATACTAAAAGAATTATACACACATATACAGTTTAAATGTAGTACATTTAAGCAAATGTAAAACATATTGAATAAATATAAAAGTAAAACATGCATGCATATGACACAGGAATTTCAGGAGAATGGTGATTCTTAGGGAGGAAAAGATATAGGGAGAAGAGCATGACCTTCAGTTTTTTGACTGAAAAAAGGCAACTATAACAAAGTTGACCTCTATTAATCTTAATGGTGAGTACAAAAGTACTTGTTATATTTTTATACTTTGATATATATTGAAAATGTTTCAGAGTTGAAAATAGTTTTAGACTTTAACATGAAATACAAATTAGAAAAAATTTACAATTTAACCAGACTTCCACAATGCTGTTGTAGTTAAACTCATAACAATAAAGATGACTAGAAATTACACTCAGCTCAAGTAGAATCTTCTCCACTAAGCAGAATCTGTCTACATTATTTCTAGTAAATTAGCAATGACAAAAAGTACAATGAACACAGAACAGAGAACAAAGATTTCTTTAACTCTTCTTCCTTCAAGCTCTCAGTACAGGAGGAATGTTGTGCTCCTGTTTGAATGTGTGACTTGAGTTAGATGGATACTGCTATGGAGAAAATTCCAGATTCACAGGGAAGAAAATGTCACAAGAAATCCATGTAAATACATAAATAAAACTTTGAATATGAGCAAAGAAAACACAAATAAAAGAGATATATATGGCAAGGTCCTCATTATAAAATTTTTATTGAAAGTTTGCTATCTGTAGGGATAGAAACTAAAAATGAAAAAAAAAAAAAACCTGTAATTCAGAAAATCAAATCCTGCAGTATGGTCTCACACTGTACACATGCTATAGGAGTGCTGCCCTTACACATGAGCTTGACAGTAAAAATAAAACTTGCAACCGGACTCTGCAGCACAGGATACAACTGAGACTTCAAGGACAGGAATACAAACAGTGAACTAAAATTTTTAAAAAAGTAACAGAGAGGATCCTACTGCAATGGAGACGTACAGTTGGCAATGTACCTAGAGGCCATGTTGTGGAAAACACTGATGCCAGGCTAAAGGCTTCAGACATTAGCCTATAAAATATGAGAAGTTATTTTAAGCAAAGTTGTGACATATGTGAAGCAGAATTTTATATGAGTGAAGGTCAGACTGAACTGTGAAATTATTACAGGCAGGAAAATAGTAATTATCATGGAATAGATTATTACGTCATGAAGGCTTGGCCTAAGGTAACAGCAGAGAATGAAAAGAACAAATCTAAGAGAAAACAAAAGAACAGGTCTTAGTATCAAGCATGTGAGGAGAAGAAAAGGAAAGAATCAATAATGATACAAGCAGACACTGTTAGATATCTACCCAAAATCCATTCCTCCGTTTTTCCCCAGCCATGAGACAACAAAGACAAAATATAAACAAACTGAGTGATGAAACAAAAGTTTATAAAAAGCCTGTGTCCCTGTAACACTGAACTAGTCCCAAGATGCAAAACAATAAATGCTTCAAAGTTTAAGCCACTAATAGCTAGGATTTCTGACGAGGAGGGGAAATTAAACTAATTTAAACAGAAAGAAAGAAAAGGAAGATCTTTTTTGGAGAGATATATATAGCTGATTCAGTTTTAGACATGCTGACATTAAGGTAATGGAAGGGTAGTCAAGTGGACAAAATTTTCCAAACTGGTATGACTCAAAAATAATAGCTTCCTAGATTTAATCAATGAAACTGTGATTGTTCAAATTTACAGATTTCTTTACTACAGGATTTTTTTTTAATGTTATACATTGCAGATAGCCAAGAATATACAACATGTAGTATTTCCCAAGTTTGTTTGACGACAGTACACCCCTCAGTAGAAGATCTCTGTAAAACATGTCTAGAGATACAGATATAAGTAAGTATAGCTGATCCTTGAAACTTTGAGTATTCTAGAAAGAACTCAGTAATATATGAAAGGATAATACAATTAGAGTATCACCATTTTGCAGCCCGTAATGAAATAATGGGTCTAGACAGTGATAGTCAATAGCTGCAAAAATCTTTGACATGATATGGAACTTTACAACGTATGGACTGGGCTGACAAACCTGAACGCACTGATCAACCTAGCATTTACTAAAGAAGGGACAAGGAGATATTCTGTGACTCCTGCTACAATTCAACAGGAAGTATAAGACACCATTATTAAGTTTTCTTGCACCACCTCCCCAAAAACAGAACCTAAAATTTGATCAAGACTCTAGATCCAACTACCAGTTTACAGGAAATAGTGGGCAGAGGAACAAGTTAAATATCACAGAGCTGCAATCATTAAATCCCAGAACGTTGATTTCTTCAACTAATACATTGAAAGAAGGAAAAAAGAGGAGGAGTGGAAAAAAGTATAAATTAAGATTCTTCAGAGAAATGAAAACCAAGTACAATAGTAGAACTGTGCATCCTAATCCTAAATCAACCCTAAGAAATCATTTATGAGACAAGTGGGAAAATCTGAACACTCACTGGATAGTTGAAGATATCAAAAAATAACTATGAATATTTTAGGTACTATAATTGTGGTAACAGTACTACAATCCTTTGTGATAAAATACACATAAAATTTATCATTTTAACCATTTTAAGTGGTATTAAGGATATTCACATTGTTATGCAACCATTACCACCATACAACTCAAGAACATTTTTATCTTCCCAAACTGAAACTCTACCCATTAAACAAGTCCTCACTTCCATCTTGCCAAGCCCCTGGCAACCACCATTCTACTTTCTCTCTTGGTAATTAAACGATTGCAAGAACTTCATATAAATAGGATCATACAATATTTGTGTTTTTACATCAGGTTTATTCATTTAGCGTTAAGATTTTCAAGGTTCATCCATATTGTAGCTCATGTCTGAATGTCATTCCTTGTAAAGGCTGAATATACCACATTTTGTTTATCCATTCATCTGTCAATGGACATTTGGGTTCTATTTTATTTTTAAGGGTTCATATCTCTTTACTGAAATACATAAATATTTATAAGTTGAATTATAAGATACCTGAGATTTGCTTCAAAATACTCCAGTCTGGGAGGAAAGGGGAGTGGGGGAAGGGATAACAGATGAAAAAGATATCATTTCTCACTTATCAGATTAACAAAGATCAGAAAAACTGCTAACACTATATACACTGGCCAAGATGTTGGGATACATGCTCTTTTATACATTATTGGTAAGAGTGTAAATTAATTTCTTTGGAGGGAGCTATCAAAAGTTTAAAATGCACATCTCCATTAACCAAGATATTACTTCAGGGAGTTTATCTTCACACATATACTCACACACACACACAAAGACGTGTATACAAGAATACTGACTTCAGTTACGCTTATATTAAGCCTAAGACTTAATTTACATGTCTATCAGTAGTGAACTGACTGAATAAATTACAGTAAAATACAAAAATATCAAAATGCAATAGAATACAATTTAAACAGAAAATCAAATTGTTCTCCATGTACTAATAAGAGACAGTCTCAATAAGTATGTTCAGGGGGAAAAGAAAGGTACAGAGAGTGTAACACTATTCAACCAGACATCTACGGCTTCAATTTCTAGCACTCAGTTCAGTTCAGTTACTCGGTCATGTCCGACTCTTTGCGACCCCATGAACCACACACCAGGCCTCCCTGTCCATCATCAACTGCCGGAGTCTAACCAAATCCATGTCCACTGAGTTGGGTCATGCCATCCTACCATCTCATCCGCTGTCGCCCCTTCTCCTCTGCCCTCAATCTTTCCCAGCATCACGGTCTTTTCAAATGAGTCAGCTCTTTGCATCAGGTGGCCAAAGTATTTCTAGCACTGCCACACACCAAATAACCTAAAAACTTCCCACAACAAAACATCTAGAAACGCTGAATAAATTATAACTAAAATCTTTTTAGTTATAAGTTAAATTATAATTTAAGTTATAATTTAGTTAAAATTAAGCTCAAAAGAAAGGGAAATCTCTCACTGAGAAGTGGGATGGAGAAAAGAGGAAACTTTACTTTTTACTTTATCCACCTATTTTTATGTTATAACCAGTAAGTATTACTTTTGAAATTGAAAAATAATAACAATTCCTGAAGTACACCGAAAAAAGATGCTTTGGTTGGTATGTCATATTTTTGAATGAAAATCGTAGGAAGTTGTTCCTTTAACAGAGTCTGTTAGGGGTAGAAGAATGGAGATAGTAGTACTGCCTCAGATTCAAACTGGCACACCATAAACCCTGTATGCCAGGGTAGAATGAAGTCAGCTTTTTATAGCTGAAATAAAATATTTTATTCACCACTGTTGCACAAATCCTTGAAAATAAAATTTCTTCTCCTAAAAAAAAAAAAAAAAAGATGCTTTGGATTTAATAATCCATGCCACCTCCTGAATAACTAAAGCAATGTGACTTCAGGGTAAATTTTAAGGTAAAACAGTCACTAGTTTATCCAGTTTAATTCAACACATACTATCTACCTAATAAGCAAGTACAAGAGCCTTTGATTAATAATAGCAAGACGAATTTTCTAATTTTTAAAGAGTTTAGAATCTGTGAGGGAAAATAAGGAAGGTAGCAAAAAAAAATCTGTAATGCAGAATAGAATATGAAAACGGTCATCCTCTGCATCAAAATTTGAAAACTAAATGTTTAAAATTCCAATTTCTGGTTTGTAACATCAGAACCCCAAACCAGTCAAACATTATTTTATATTTTCCATTACTATTCTTAAAATTTATCTTTTAAATTTTTACTTAAATTTATTTTTATTTATTTATTTTTGGACATGCTGCAAAGCTCGGAATCTTAGTTCCCTGACCAGGGATTAAACTCACACCTCTAGCATTTGGAAGCATTGAGTCTTAACCACTGGACCACCAGGGAAGTCCAAACACACAATGACTAATACACAGTTTCTATAGGCTTTGTAATCTCTTACTACAAATGAGTTCTCAGCTGTTTTCTTCCTTTGATTTGTATACCTGTTAATACGCCACATTTATTACTACTAATCAAAGAAAACTGAATCCTCCTTGCATATTTCTGTAATTATAAATCTGAAAATTAAACAGTAATACAGGTTGTGATGGACCAAATATTTGATTCTTCCCATCTCCAATCATACAACATCCTACCCAAAACAGTCAGACACTTGGGGAAAGGATTAAGGCACAGCAGGGTTTCTTCTCTTTTATTAAGAACAAGATACAGAGAACAATAGAATCCTTCCTTTAAAATTTGCTGAATAGGATATACAAACTTCTATGACAATTAAAATAACAAACAACACTAAAATCAACACATCTTCGATCTTTAGCAACCAAAAAGGTTTTAAGAAACATCAAAAGCTTGAGAAAAGTTACATTCCACCCATGTGAGGGTAGTCCAGCTTTGCCCACCAGGGATTTTTTAATGATTCCCAGTTCTAAAAAGATTCCAGAGGCAGCCTTTCAACCTGCACCACTGGCTAACATCCTGTGTCTCTCAAAGCAGTAATTAGGTACGTAGCCCAGAAGAATTATCCTGTCCAACCCAAAGAGTTGTAAAAATTTCAGAATAATCACATGGCCATAATATTGTTTATTGTTCACTCTTGCCCATCGTGAAACAGCATGGCAACTGCTGGCATGTACAGACAATAGCTATGCATTTTAGACAGACAATAATTATTTAAGTACTATAGACGTCCTGGAGAAGAACAGGACAACCCAATCCAATATTCTTGCCTGGAGAACCCCATGGACAGAGGAGCCTGGTGGGCTACAGTCCATAGGGTCACAAAGAGTCAGACACAACTGAAGCGACTGAGCACGCAGGCATGTATCATCTGATAAAGGGAGGCTTGCCTGATTAGGGGAAAAATAAGAATCTGCAAGATGTCAGTGAAGGCAAATGCTATGAGATTAAGATATGGACCGGCTACAGCCCAGATGCCCTAAAACTGTACAAGTACCTTGAAAGAAACTCACTGAGATATTTCTGCTCCCACAATGAAGCATCACAATGAGATATCAGATATGCATCTCATCCAAATGAACCTGATAATTAATTATGCCATTTGGTTCTAAAATTCAGGAAAGAATATTATCTCCTACTTTCACGTACTCTGCGGGTTTCTTAAATGTTAACATTGACTAAGAAGTAAAAATGTCTAAGGATCAATAAGGCACTGTTCTAATTCCTCTGTTTTGAAATCCCTCTTAAATGTTTTTAACAGGTAAGATTTTAAAAAGAAAAAGAAAAAAAGGCCTAACTAAGAATGGCATATTAAAAAAAAAAGGAACATAGTAACAAATGGAAGTACCAATAAGAATGTTATTTGTAAAGGCAATAGAGAGAATGGTGAAGCTGTCAGGCTCTGGCATCAAGATGCATAGCCAACTACTTGTATAATCCTGAGCAAGTGTCTTAAACCCTGCGCCCCACTTTCCTCTTCTGTACAATGGGGATAATGAGTAACAGTCTTGGAGTTATTGATTAAATGAGCTAATCACGTAAAGCAGGTTTTAATATTTGATCATTATTTTCCAAACAGGTGGATAAAAATTCAAAATTTTAATAGCACTCTGTTGATGAGGCTGTTGTAGAACAGTCACGTGCTCTGCTTACTACTAAGTCTTATGGGGGGGCAATCTGGAAATTTCACTTTATTTATCCCATTGATATTCTTGCACAGGTGTGAAAAGAAGGTATATCAGCTTGTAATTTCATATTGGAACCAATATGTCCATCAAAAGTTATGACTAAGAATAGCAAATTTATGACATGAAACACTATGCAGATTTTTTTAACAGAGTACACTGATTTACTGACAGACCTCTTAAGTGAAAAATGCAAATGCATAGACTAATGTATATGATATAAAGAGACTGAAAAATCAAAATATATATTCACTCTTGTTTTCACACTAAGAGAAACTAAAAACAGTGGAAAGAAACTGGACAGACAGGAGACAGGATGAGAGGGAAACTTTAAATTGTGTATATTTTTATTTTTTTGCTTTTTAGCTAAAAAAATTTTACCTATTTAATTATCAATCTTGAAAGTATTTTTAAGTGTCAGGCATACACTCTAAAGTTAGCAAATGTTAGCTGCAATTATTACTATTGTCGTTGTCAGCAGCAGCAGAATTACAAGTATTATCATTATTAGCAAGCTCCTTTCTGAAGCTTTTTCTTACTCCCTCTGCACAGAAGCCTCCTCTAACTCCCAGACTATTTAAGGAACTTACCATTTTCTACTCTTGCATAAGCTGCTTAAGACATAGGTCATGTATGTACCTAATAGATACAAACATTTTGCAGTAACAGTAACCTACAGGTAACAGTAACCTACTCCAAGGAAAACAGAGACCATTTCTAATACTCTATCATTAATTATAAGACCTGAAAATCGAAAAACTTGAATAACTGGATTTGCTAACATTCTTTCAGATACTACCCAACCAAAAAGCTCTCTTTGACTAAGCTTTTTTCTTCTCACAGGACTTCCCTAGACATCATATCCCAAGCCAAGACACAACATGTACCAACTCTTTAACTCCCTGCAATCTCTGAAATGTCTTTTGGCAAATCCCAACATCCTGGTACAACATTCCTATCGAAAAAGCATCTGTTGAGTGTTTCCTTTTAGATAGAGGTTCGCGTATTAGTCCATGAATAAAGTGCCCTTTTAACTAGAGAAGACCTAGGACTTGATTCCTAATTCGCTCAGTGTTTTGCTTGTTCTGGTATGGAGGGTATTCTATAACTGACTGCTCGCTCAGTAGCTCAATTCTAGCTGTCATTCCAGCACACCAAATACTCCACTGACAGCTCAACAGTCACTTTTCATTCAGGCCCCTCCCCTTCCCTCCTCCCTCAACCCCCATCAGCTCAGGAGCTCCTTCCCTCACACTGACACACTGACAGTTCAGAAGTCCCTTTCCACAAGCTGTCCTCCTCTGCAGCTGCAAGACCACTTCCCCCACTCTCATCATCCCGCGACCCAATTTAGTCCCCATTATCATCGCTCTCCCAAATAATCCAAATCACATCATCAGTTTCTTCCCAAGAAACGAGAGGCTTTAAAGCCTTCCCCAGCAAGTACACAATTGACAGCTCGACACCAGATTTCCCAAGTATCCTTTCCTCTTCTCTCCGCTCCTACTCTAGGCACTGGCTCTTTTCTCGCAATCACTCGTTCGCCCCGGCTTCCCCGAAATTCCCAGCCTCGTTCTCTAAATACGCTCTCCGCTCTCCCCTCCTCCCCATCCCCTTTTCACCGCTGACAGCTCAGTCACTTCCATCCCCATGTGGCTGCACCTTCCCCCACTTCTTTCTCCTGACAGCTCGGAGTCGGCTCTGAGCTTCCCCTCCCCGAGGCCTCTTCAGACTCGGCCTGGACAATCCCGCGGTGTCCCCCGCCCCCGGGAAAGACTCCACTCACCCACTCTCCCGCATCACGTTGCTGTCTCCGCAGTCGCAGGCACCCCCGGCCTGGCTACGGAACATGTTGAAGTCGTGTCCGGTGTGGTCACCCTGGTGGAAGCACTCGGCGCAAAGCGACATGCAGGGGGAGATGCCGCACGTCCGGCAGCGGTAGGCCACGAAGTTGGCAGTCCAGACCAGGCCGCATAGCGCCGCGGGGTCGTAGGCCCGTACCGCCGCGCAGAACTCGTCGTAGCCTCCGCCGCCCGCCAGAAGGCACTTACACCACTCCAGAGCCTCCTCCTCGGCCGCCCCCGGACCGCCCCCGCCGCCGGCCGCCGCCGCCTCCTCGCCGTCCGCAGCCGCTGCCAGCGGCCGCTCGGCGCTCAGCACCCGCTCCAGCAGCGCCTGCAGCTCCTCAGCACCTGCCCGGTTGTCCGGCCGGCTGAGGGCCGCTTTCAGGTGCGCGGCGGTGGCTGCTTTGTCCAGGGCCAGCCCGGGAGCAGGCACCTCGGCTTGGGGTGGCTGCGGCCCCCCGACGGCCGCAGCGGCCGCCGCCGCCATGATGAGAGCTCAGAATTTGGAGAGTCCAGGGCCGGCGGCTCCTCCCGGGAGGGTGGGGGAATTGACTGCTGCGATTGCTCGGTCCGCCCAACTCTCGCGATACCCCGGGGCTGCCGCGCACCTCCGCCTGCATCCCCGCCCATGCACACGCCCCCTCCCGTTAGGTTGCCGGCTTCCCGACCCTCTAGTCTGGGACAGTCCTCTTGTTTCTTTCTTCAACCTTTTGGCTCTCTTGTAGTTGAAAGCCACTAAAAGAAGGGACACGAATTTTTAAAAAATTTGATATGAGTAATATGGAAAACCTTTAATATGGACCTTTTTTCCCTTTATTTACCTGAACTATAAAAGACAGCATCTTACAGGTGTATTTTAGGCATCTTTATTTCGTTTTGAGATACAGATTTCCACTGTTATCAAACCCTTAATTACTATTGAATTACTATTATTACTGAAAAAAAAAACTAACTCCCCTCCTCCCCGAATGAATTCCTACCTTCACACTATTATCAGTTTAAATTTCTAATACATTTTTTAGAGGTCTAGGATATATTCTTACTATCTCTCCTGTTCAAAATCTTTAGTGGAAGCAAAAGTCAAACACTACTTGAATCTTCTGTTAAAGTCCACCTCCAACCTGTCTTTCTATCATTATCTCCTGGTGCTACTCTAATTCTGCTCTTTGAAAGAAACCAATGGGACTCTTCAGTGTTTTCTGAAAGATGCTTTCTTATTTCCTGCCCCTGCCCTGGATTGCTCCTAGTGCCACCCAGCTCCACCCCATAAAATCACCCTACACTCCTAGCAATGTCTGCCTGTTTCATTTCCCTTCTTCCAAAGAAAATGGTTTTGAACTTATTTGATGATATAACATTGCTTTTCACTGTAAAAAAAAACCTCATCCCCACCGCACTACTAATTGGTAAGTTTTTTGAGGGCAAAGAATGAGTCTTCATCATTGTCCATAAGTGTGCAAATATTTGGCTGGTGACAGTTGGACTGTGAAGAAGGCTGAGCGCCGAAGAATTGATGCTTTTGAAGTGTGGTGTTGGAGAAGACTCTTGAGAGTCCCTTGGACTGCAAGGAGATCCAACCAGTCCATTCTGAAGGAGATCAGCCCTGGGTGTTCTTTGGAAGGAATGATGCTAAAGCTGAAACTCCAGTACTTTGGCCATCTCATGCGAAGTTGACTCATTGGAAAAGACTCTGATGCTGGGAGGGATTGGGGGCAAGAGGAGGAGACAACAGAGGATGAGATGGCTGGATGGCATCACTGACTCGATGGACGTGAGTCTGAGTGAACTCCGGGAGTTGGTGATGGACAGGGAGGCCTGGCGTGCTGCGATTCACGGGGTTGCAAAGAGTCGGACACGACTGAGCGACTGATCTGATCTGATCTGATTGTCATTAAACAGAATATAATTAGAATAGATAACTTGTTGCATAATTATTGTGCCCCATTCTTTATGTATGTTATTTATTTTAACTAACTCAATAATCCTATAAAGAAATTAAACTTACAGAGGTAGTTTATGTGTCCCAAAAACACACAACCGGCAATTAAATATGACTAGAAACCAAGTTCATCTGAATCCAAAGTCCTACTTTATCTATCATATCAATGCTTCCTAAACTTTCCTGATCCTAAGACTCACCTGAAGTTCTTACCCACAAAATATATTCCCAGGCTCTACCCCAGACCCAAGGTATCAAAATCTCCAGAAACTACACTGTCCTATCAAGCAAAATCTGAATCTTAAAAGAGATTGTCATTAACAGTCCTTCCAGAACAAAAAACTACAGCTTATTAAGTTTCCATAGCTCATCTCCAGAGAACTGGATGTATTATTAAAAGTAATTTAGAAATATATAACAAAGGACAACCAAGAGTGAATAAAACTCTAGGAGAAGCAATCCAAAGAAGTAGAATGAGTATTTCCAATTCATAAACAGAGATATAAATGAATCTCACATAACAAAAACATACTATTTCACACGTCTGGACCAGACTCTACATTAATAAAGCAGTTTTACAATCATTTAACAGTGACAAATAATTCAATAATTCCCTTTATGAATCACCAAATTGTAAACCAAATAAAATCCAAAAACATTTCAAATGAAGGTAGAACTAGTGTCTATTCACTAATCAGTGTTTTTGGTTTCTGGCAGTAGAGGAAGTGTGCTGGTATTTCTCCAGGATGGCTTGCCTGTGGAGAATAACAAAGGTACCTGTTCTGCTTGACCATGATGATGCATGCTGGCAAATGAAGCCTTTTCATGCCTCAGTGGTCTCCACATGCTCTGCGAAATTTCTACAAAATTCCAGAACTTGTCATCAGTGCCTCCTTTTTTTCTGTAACAAAAACAAATGAAAAAAAGTTTAAATATCACCCCCTATTTTAGTTATATAGACATTGCCATGCATATACAGAAAGCTGGACATTTGCCAGATTTCCCACCTACTTTGTGAGGATAGCAGATATGTTCAACATCAAAGAACCATTAAGAATAACTAGTAATAACAAAAATAGAAATAACCCAAGTGAAAAATGGGCTAAAAAGGTGAACAGACATTTTACCAAAGAAAATATATAAGTGGACAATCAGATATAATCCCTTGAATTTATTTGTTATGGGATTACAGACATATAAAAATATATGTAACATATAAAAAATATAGACATTAAAAATAGACATATAAAAGGTTCTAAGCATCATTATTCATTAAGAAAATGCAAGTCAAAATTATGAGATATTACTACACACACTCACTAATTGGCAATAATCAGAAAGAGAGACAATAACAAATGTTGACAAGGATATAGAAAAATAGGACTCCTCATACAACACTGATGGGAATGTAAAATGGTACACCTTCTTGGGAAAACAGTTTGGCAGTTATGTACTTACAGTGTTAAACATAACTTTACCACAGAACTCTACAGTTCCACTTCTAGGAATCTACCCAAGAGAATTTAAAATATATCCAAACAAAAACTTGTAGATGAATACTCACAGCAGTATTATTCACAGTTGGAAAGAAAGAAAAAAAAAAACCTGAAAGAGATCCAAGGCTCTATCAATTTGTAAATGGATAAACCAAATGTGACATTTTTGTATAATGGTTACTATTTAACGATACAAAGAAACGAAGTGCATGCTACAATACTGGATGAATTTCAAAAATCTTATGTCAATGAAAGAAATCAGACACACAAAAAATATGTACTGTATTGTCCCATTTATTTGAACTGTCCAGAAATGTACATTTATAGAGACACAAGATAGACTAACAGTTGTCTTAAGCTGGGAGTTAAGAAAACGGAGTGATTACAAGTTAACATAAGATAACTTTGTAGGATGACAGGAATGTTTTAAAGATGGATTATGTTGATGGTTGCACAGCTATGTGAATTTCCTAAAAATCATTTATTTCTACTCTAAAAGTAGGTAGATTTTATGGTATGAAATCATACGTCAATAAAAGTTCATAATATAATTAATATTACTTCTTATTTGAGATGAATAATAAAATTTCTGTCCAGGTGGAAACTATATTGCTGCTTTAGCTTTCAAAATCAATGTGACAGGCTCTCAAATCTTTGCCTCTCCTAGGATGTCTGGGGTTTGGATTGTTTGGATCCAGAAAGTTTGCCATTTTTCTCTTTCAACTCATTTAGTTCAGTTCAGTTCAGTCGCTCAGTCGTGTCCAACTCTTTGCAACCCCATGAATCACAGCACGCCAGGCCTCCCTGTCCATCACCAACTCCCGGAGTTCACTCAGACTCACGTCCATCGAGTCGGTGATGCCATCCAGCATTCTCTGTCGTCCCCTTCTCCTCCTGCCCCCAATCCCTCCCAGCATCAGAGTCTTTTCCAATGAGTCAACTCTTCACATGAGGTGGCCAAAGTACTGGAGTTTCAGCTTCAGCATCATTCTTTCCAAAGAAATCCCAGGGCTGATCTCCTTCAGAATGGACTGGTTGGATCTCCTTGCAGTCCAAGGGACTCTCAAGAGTCTTCTTCAACACCACACTTCAAAAGCATCAATTCTTCGGTGCTCAGCTTTCTTCACAGTCCAACTCTCACATCCATACATGACCACTGGAAAAACCATAGCCTTGACTAGATGGACCTTTGTTGGCAAAGTAATGTCTCTGCTTTTCAATATGCTATCTAGGTTGGTCATAACTTTTCTTCCAAGGAGCAAGTGTCTTTTAATTTCATTGCTGCAGTCACCATCTGCAGTCATTTTGGAGCCCCCCAAAATAGTATCTCTCACTGTTTCCATTATTTCCTCATCTATTTGCCATGAAGTGATGGGACCAGATGCCATGATCTTAGTTTTCTGAATCTTGAGCTTTAAGCCAACTTTTTCACTCTCCTCTTTCACTTTCATCAAAAGGCTCTTTAGTTCCTCTTCACTTTCTGCCATAAAGGTGGTGTCATCTGCATATCTGAGGTTATTGATATTTCTCCCGGCAATCTTGATTCCAACTTGTGCTTCTTCCAGTCCAGGTTTCTCATGATGCACTCTGCATAGAAGTTAAATAAGCAGGGTGACAATATACAACCTTGATGTACTCCTTTTCCTATTTGGAACCAGTCTGTTGTTCCATGTCCAATTCTAACTGTTGCTTCCTGACCTGCATATAGGCTTCTCAAGAGGCAGGTCAGGTGGTCTGGTATTCCCATCTCTTTCAGGATTTTCCACAGTTTATTGTGATCCACACAGTCAAAGGCTTTGGCATAGTCAATAAAGCAGAAATAGATGTTCTGGAACTCTCTTGCTTTTTCCATGATCCAGTGGATGTTGGCAATTTCATCTCTGGTTCCTCTGCCTTTTCTAAAACCAGCTTGAACATCTGGAAGTTCACAGTTCACGTATTGCTTAAGCCTGGCTTGGAGAATTTTGAGCATTACTTTACTAGCATGTGAGATGAGTGCAATTGTGCGGTAGTTTGAGCATTCTTTGGCATTGCCTTTCTTTGGGATTGAAATGAAAACTGACCTTTTCCAGACCTGTGGCCACTGCTAAGTTTTCCAAATTTGCTGGCATATTGAGTGCAGCACTTTCACAGCATCATCTTTCAGGATTTGAAATAGCTCAAATGGAATTCCATCACCTCCACTAGCTTTGTTCGTAGTGATGCTTTCTAAGGCCCACTTGACTTCACATTCCAGGATATCTGGCTCTAGGTCAGTGATCACACCATCGTGATTATCTTGGTCATGAAGATCTTTTTTGTACAGTTCCTCTGTGTATTCTTGCCACCTCTTCTTAATATCTTCTGCTTCTGTTAGGTCCATACCATTTCTGTTCTTTATTGAGCCCATCTTTGCATGAAATGTTCCCTTGGTATCTCTAATTTTCTTGAAGAGATCTCTAGTCTTTCCCATTCTGTTGTTTTCCTCCATTTCTTTGCATTGATCACTGAGGAAGGCTTTCTTATCTCTTCTTGCTATTCTTTGCTATTCAACTCATTAGTGTAAAATAAAAACTCTTCTAAATTACCTCTCAAGTCACTGTGCTGTGTCATGAGAAATTCCTACAACTATCATATTTCCTTGAGGGAAAGCCAATTGAAATTCAGCTGAAAACTCTGTGCTCATTTAAATACATTTAAAGGCTATACCTTATGAGATTACATTGAATCATGCTGTTACTCTACAGAAGACATTGAATAAAAATGCAACATACTGCATTACAAAAAGCCACAAAATAATATCTTAAAAACTATGTGTATTTATATATCCCATCTTAATTTGTGCAAATAAGAATCTTATGATATTTCTAAACTGGCTTTTCAAATCAAAATAAACCACACACACATAAGGTAAAGGCTATAAATAACAAATAACAGTTGCTTCCAAAATTAGGGACCCTTGAAAGAGAATTTAAATCAATGTAGGCTCTCAAAGTTGGTTTTTGTTCTTGTTGTTGTTGTTTGTTTGTTGGCCTCACTACATGCGAGATATTAGTTCCCTGATCAGGGGTAGAACCCATACTGCCTGCAGTAGAAGCACAGACTCCTAACCACAGGCCTGCCAGGGAATGCCCTCCAAAGTTATTTGCATATTTGTCCAGACTCTCTTGGTTTCAAGAGACAAAAACTTGAATTAGCTTAAGCCAAAAAAAGCATCATATTAAATCATATAAACAATGGAGGGAAGGGAAAAGTGAATTTGGATGCATCTCCACATTTGCTTCAGTGAGCATTAGCTCCATTGTCCCCAGCTCTAGGTCACATCTCCACAACCTCACAACAGAGAAAAAGGGTCTCTTCTTTGCCAGATCCACTTAAAACCCTGGGAAAGAACTCATGGCCCACTCAAGGCTGAAGCCACCCTTATCACCAGAAGTAAGAGGAGGAGATACCTGCTGGGAAATTAAAACGTACAAGATACCTACAACTGTATTAACTGCTATATTTCTGCCTAGCATCTTAATACACACCAAACTTTCTCTATATATGCACAGCAAGTTCACCAGCTTTAATGACAATTATTGAAATTCACACCATAAGAAACACTGTGCCAACTATGTACGAGGAATTCTGCCAGCTGATCACGTTTAAGATTCATGACAACCCTGAGAAGTAATTATCATTATCCCCATTTTATAAATAGCAATGATACTCTTCATTTCATAGCTTTCAAGACATAAAAAAGAACCCTGGGAGAGCATCCATTCATTGTTCCTACATGTGCCTGTCTCTCCCTTCTCCTCTTTCACCCACTCTACCCCCCTTCCTCTCCTCTCTCCCTTCGTCCCTTTCTTCCTTCAAAACTGAGTCCTTGAAGACTTTGCAACTGTAGGTAACTGTGATTCTCTCATTTGCTTAGTATTGAAATAAGGCCATTTTTAACAAGTTTCTCAACTCATCCTTTAGAAATATTTTGGGGAAAAAAGAATGACAGTACATAAAGGGTTTGACCTATATTAGCTCCTCTACAGACAGGTCTTTCCAAGGTTATAAATGCTTATCAACTCTCTGTGATCTTTTTTATTATTATTTACTACCATTACAGACCTGGGTTCAATCCCTGGGTCGGGAGGATCTCCTGGAGAAGGAAATGGCAACTCACTCCAGCATTCTTGCCTGGAAAATCCCATGGACGGAGAAGCCTGGTAGGCTACAGTCCATGGGGTCACAAAGAGTCAGACACGACTGAGCAACTTCACTTCACTTACTACCTTTACAAGTTGTCCTAATTCCCTCCTCCTCTTTTTTTAAACAAAGAAAAGTTTCCTTCCATGCACCTCTACTAAAGACTGTAAGATTTTCACCCATGCAACAAATTCATTGCATTATTCATGCAACAAAATATTCAACACATATCTGTTGAGACACTACCAGTTGCTCTCTGCAAGAGTTGAGGACAGTACTGTGAACAAAACAGACATGGTCCATGGCATGGCCTGGCATGACACAACTCCAGGGGGCACCATTCACACAGAACACAGTGCTCCTGCCACAGAGTTTATAGACCGATGGAAGCGTATTATGAACTGTTATCTAATCTACAAATACATTATTACTGTTGCTATAATTATTATTTCTGATCTTGACATGAGAAAACATTTGTAATGGACACAAAAAGTATTAACAGCAAAAGAGAAGACTGAAAAAAATGAGTTACAAAATTTTAACTTTCTGTTCTTTAAAGATACTGTTAAGAGTTAGAATTTTCTGTTTGGGATGATTAAAAAAAAATTGGAAATGGATGGTTAAAGAACATCATGAACATAATTATTACCACTGATTTTTACCCTAAAAAATGGTTAAAATGGCAAATTGTTATATGTATCTTAGCATAATTTTTAAAAAGTAATAGCATAATATAACAAAAACCACAGAACTGTACACTTGAAATTGGTGAATTATATGGCATGTGAATTACATCTCAAGAAAGCTGTTATTAAAATGAGACTACTAAGAGTAATAAGGCAAGCTAAAGAGTAGGAGACAATATTTGCAACATGTCTGACCCAAAAAGGATGTGCCTCTAGGCTATATACTGAATTCCTACCAATCAAAAAGGAAATGAATCATCCCAATAGAAAATTGAACGAGAGACTTCAATACACATTTCATAAAGGAAGATACCCAAATGGCAAATAAACTTGTGAAATTAATAATCAGAGAACTGCTAATTAAAACCATATTAAGTGTACTACTATACATTCAACAGGATGGCTACAATTTAAAAGACTAAGAAGGGTGAGGATGTGGAGCACCTAGAACTATCAACTAGCATCAGCAGGAGTACAAAATGCTTCAGTGACTTTGGGAAAAAAGTTCCACAGTTTCTTATAAAGTTAAACAAACATCTACTCTATGATCCAAAAATTACACTTAAGAGAAACAAAAACATACATATCCAGAAGAAACCTATGCAAGAATACTCATAGTAATGTTATTCATTCAAATGCACATCAACAATGAATGTATAAATACTGGACTTCCCTGGTGGTTCACTCCCAATACAGGGATGTGAGTATGAACCCTGGTCAGGGAACTAAGATCCTGTATGCTACAGAGAGTGGCTAAAATAAATAAATAAATGCATAAACAAATTGTAGTATATTTCATGCAGTACAATACTACTCAATGATGAAATGATTGATGTACATCAGGTATGAAGCTCAAAAACTTAATGCTAAGTGAAACAAAACAAAAGAAAGTATGTTTGCATGATTCAATTTATATGAAGTCTTACAACGGGCAAAAGTAACCTATGATGATCAAAATCAAAACAGTGGTTGCCTGTGGGCTGGCAGTAATTGGTAGGATCAGAAGGGAAATTACTGGGATGAGTGGAACTATATCTTAATTGGGGTATTGTTTACATTGTATATTATTCACATTTCATCAAACTATACACAAGATTTGCACATTTTGTGTGAACTATATCTTAATTCTAAAAATGGAAACAAACTAAATGCTCTTTAAAGTAAAATAAATATAATATATTCATATAATGGCTTCCCAGATGGCTCAGCAGTAAAGAATCTGCCTGCCAATGCAGGAGACTTGGATTGGATGCAGGATCAGGAAGATTCCCTGGAGAAGGAAATGGCAACCTACACCAGTATTCTTGCCTGGGAAATCCCATGGACAGAGGAGACTGGTGGGCTACAGTTCATGGGGTCACGAAGAGTCGAACACGACTGAAGGGACTTAGCACTCAGCCTGCATGCAATAATGAAAATGAGCAGACATGGATGAAACTTGCATATACGCTGTTGAGCAAAATAAATATGACATAGTGGATATGATTATACTTGTATAAAGTAAAAGAAAAATAGTAAAATTAATCTATGGATTTAAAAGTCAGGAGAATTATTACTTTTGGACAGGAGGGCAGGGGATTGATTGGAGGAGAGCCTAAGCAGGATGCTTTCCAGGTGTTGATAGTATTCTATCTCTTCCTTTCTAATCTTGATGGTGGTTAAACAGATTTGTTCACTGTATTCACTTGTTCAGTGAGCTGTTCATTTATAATTTGTGCCTATATATGTTCGGTTCAGTCACTCAGTTGTGTCCAACTCTTTGTGACCCAATGAATCACAGCACGCCAGGCCTCCCTGTCTATCACCAACTCCATGAGTTCACCCAAACTCATGTGCATCGAGCTGGTGATGCCATCCAGCCATCTCATCCTCTGTCGTCCCCTTCTCCTCCTGCCCCCAATCCCTCCCAATATGAGGGTCTTTTCCAATGAATCAACTCTTTGCATGAGGTGGCCAAAATATTGGAGTTTCAGCCTCAGCATCAGTCCTTCCAATGAACACCCAGGACTGATCTCCTTTAGGATGGACTGGTTGGATCTCCTTGCAGTCCAAGGGACTCTCAAGTCTTTTCCAACACCACAGTTCAAAAGCATCAATTCTTTGGCACTCAGCTTTCTTCACAGTCCAACTCTCACATCCATACATGACTACTGGAAAAACCAAAGCCTTGACTAGACAGATTTTTCCTGGCAAACTAATGTCTCTGCTTTTTAATATGCTGTCTAGGTTGGTCATAACTTTCCTTCCAAGGAGTAAGTGTCTTTCAACTATATATGTTACATGTCAACAATTTTTTAAAAATTAGTACCACTTGTAAGGGAGACATATATTTTGCACTTAATAATTTATGAATAAGTAAATGGATCTTCAAATTTGGAAAACTCAGCAGTGGCCACAGGACTGGAAAAGGTCAGTTTTCATTCCAATCCCAAAGAAAGGCAATGCCAAAGAATGCTCAAACTACCGCACAATTGCACTCATCTCACACGCTAGCAAAGCAATGCTCAAAATTCTCCAAGCCAGGCTTTAGCAATACGTGAACGATGAACTTCCAGATGTTCAAGCTGGTTTTAGAAAAGTCAAAGGAACCAGAGATCAAATTGCCAACATCTGCTGGATCATGGAAAAAGCAAGAGAGTTCCAGAAAAACATCTATTTCTGCTTTATTGACTATGCCAAAGCCTTTGACTGTGTGGATCACAATAAACTGTGGAAAATTCTTCAAGAGATGGGAATACCAGACCACCTGACCTGCCTCTTGAGAAACCTATACGCAGGTCAGGAAGCAACAGTTAGAACGGGACATGGAACAACAGACTGGCTCCAAATACGAAAAGGATTACGTCAAGGTTGTATATTGTCACCCTGCTTATTTAACTTCTATGCAGAGTGCATCATGAGAAACGCTGGACTGGAAGAAGCACAAGTTGGGATCAAGATTGCCGGGAGAAATATCAATAACCTCAGATATGCAGATGACACCACCCTTATAGCAGAAAGTGAAGAGGAACTAAAGAACCTCTTGTGAAAGTGAAAGAGGAGAGTGACAAAGTTGGCTTAAACCTCAACATTCAGAAAACTAAGATCATAGCATCTGGTCCCATCACTTCATGGGATAGATGGGCTAACAGTGGAAACAGTGTCAGACTTTATCTTTGGGACTCCAAAATCACTGCAGATGGTGATTGGAGCCATGAAATTAAAAGACGCTTACTCCCTGGAAGGAAAGTTATGACCAACCTAGACAGCATATTCAAAACCAGAGACATTACTTTGCCAACAAAGGTCCATCTAGTCAAGACTATGGTTTTTCCAGTAGTCACGTATGGATGTGAGAGTTGGACTGTGAAGAAAGCTGAGTGCCAAAGAATTGATGCTTTTGAACTGTGGTGTTGGAGAAGACTCTTGAGAGTCCCTTGGGCTGCAAGGAGATCCAACCAGTCCATCCTAAAGGAGATCAGTCCTGGGTGTTCATTGGAAGGACTGAAGTTGAAGCTGAAACTCCAATACTTTGGCCACCTCATGCAAAGAGTTGACTCATGGAAAAGACCCTATGCTGGGAAAGATTGAAGGTGGGAGGAGAAGGGGACGACAGAGGATGAGATGGCTGGATGGCATCACTGACTCGATGGACGTGAGTTTGGGTAAAGTCTGGGAGTTGGTGATGGACAGGGAGGCCTGACATGCTGTGATTCATAGGGTCGCAAAGTGTTGGACACACCTGAGCGACTGAACTGAAATGGATTCTCAGCACTGAAAAAGGAACATTCCAGATTTGAAGGTTAAATGTGATTATGAATTCACTTAAATTGAAATATTAGGAAATATACTTTCTAATATTAGAAATATTGGAAGCAGTTCAGTTCAGTTGCTCAGTCGTATCCGACTCTTTGTGACCCCATGAATCGCAGCACACCAGGCCTCCCTGTCCGTCACCAACTCCCGGAGTTCACTCAGACTCAAGTCCATCGAGTCGGTGATGCCATCCAACCATCTCATCCTCTGTTATCCCCTTCTCCTCCCACCTTCAATCTTTCCCAGCATCAGGGTCTTTTCAAATGAAGCTCTTTGCATCACCTATAGATTGTTATATAATATTGAGTGTAATTCCCTGTGCTATACAGTCCTTGTTGGTTATCTATTTCATACATAGTAGTATATATATATATATTAATCCCAATCAGGTGGCCAAAGTATTGGAGTTTCAGCTTCAACTTCAGTCCTTCCAATGAACACCCAGGACTGACCTCCTTCAGAGTGGACTGGTTGGATCTCCTTGCAGTCCAAGGGACTCTCAAGAGTCTTCTTCAACACCACAGTTCAAAAGCATCAATTCTTCAGTGCTCAGCTTTCTTCACAGTCCAACTCTCACATCCATACATGACTACTGGAAAAACCATCACCTCAATTCCCTCTAAAATGGTCTCAATGAAGCAGCAAAAAAACATTAATTTTATTACATTTTGATCCATGAGGATACACCTTAAAATTCTCAATGACTTAGTGATTTCACATAAAGTACTTTTATTGTATACTGAAATATTTGTAGTCTCAAGGAAAGAGCATATATGCAATGTCGTAAGCTGAACTAGCAGCTGTAAAAAAAAAAAAAATTGTGACAAACTATACACAACAACAAATGAACTTATTTCCAAAACAGAAAGACACCCCCAGACACAGAAAACAAAGTTACGGTTACCAAAGAGGAAAGGGGGAAGGAGGAGAGATAAATTAGAAGGTTGGGATTAACATATATATATACTACTATGTATGAAATAGATAACCAACAAGGACCTACTGTAGAGCACAGGGAATTATACTCAATATTATATAACAATCTATAGGGAAAAGAATATACATAGCTAATATTATGCTTAATAGCCAACATTTTCTGTAATATAGACAATATTACTCTAAAATCTATATGAAATGGCAAAGGAAACAGAATAGCTAAAATAATTTATAAAAAGAATAAAGTGGGAGGAACTGGCCTACCCAATTTCAAGGTGCATTGTACAGCTTCAGTAATCAGGACTGCATGGTACTAGAGGATGTATGGACACATAAAACAATGGAACAGATGAGGAAAATCCAGAAATTGACCCACACAAATACATTCAATTGAATTTTCATAAAGGTGCAAAAATAATACCGGAGAAAGTACAGGCTTTTAAACAAATGGTGCAGAAGCAAATGGACATTCCTAGGGAAGGGGGTTAAGCTTCTTACTAAACACGATGTGTGTGTGTTCAGTACCTTCAGTCACATCCAACTCTTTGCAATGCTATGGACTGTAGCCCACCAAGCTCCTCTGTTCATGAGATTCTGTACACAAGTTTCTACAATTTTACTTGTAATAAATGAAAACTTGAGGCAACTGAGATGTTCTTCAATGAACGAACATTTAAACAAATTGGTACATCCATACCATAGCAGCAAAAAGGTACAAACTACTGATACACACAACTTAGAAAGATCTCCAGAAAATTATGCTAAATTCTAAAAAGCCATTCTCAAAATTCTGTATATCTATACCTCCATTTACATAAAATTCTTGAAATGACAAGATTCTAAAAATGGAAAACAGATTAATAGTTGCTAAGGGTTAAAAACTAGTGGGGACTGGAATGAAGTGGGTATGGCTACAAAAGAGAAACAGGAAGGACTTTGGAAATCATGGAAATGCTGTCTTGACTGTATCTGTCAATCCTGGTTGTGATACTGTACTCAGTTCAGTTCAGTTCAGTCCCTCAGTCATGTCCGACTCTTTGGGACCCCACGAACCACAGCACATCAGGCCTCCCTGTCCATCACCAACTCCCGGAATTCACTCAAACTCACGTCCATCCAGTCAGTGATGCCATCCAGCCATCTCATCCTCTGTCGCCCCCTTCTCCTCCCGCCCTCAATCCCTCTCAGTATCAGAGTCTTTTCCAATGAGTCAACTCTTCATATGAGGTGGCCAAAGTATTGGAGTTTCAGCTTTAGCATCATTCCTTCCAATGAACACCCAGGACTGATCTTCTTTAGAATGGACTAGTTGGATCTCCTTGCAGCCCAAGGGACTCTAAAGAGTCTTCTCCAACACCACACTTCAAAAGCATCAATTCTTCGGTGCTCAGCTTTCTTCACAGTCCAACTCTCACATCCATACATGACCACTGGAAAAACCATAGCCTTGACTAGATGGACCTTTGCTGGCAAACTAACGTCTCTGCTTTTGAATATGCTATCTAGGCTGGTCATAACTTTCCTTCCAAGGAGTAAGCGTCTTTTAACTTCATGGCTGCAATCACCATCTGCAGTGATTTTGGAGCCCCCAAAAAAATAAAGTCTGACACTGTTTCCACTGTTTCCCCATCTATTTGCCATGAAGTGATGGGACCGGATGCCATGATCTTAGTTTTCTGAATGTTAAGCTTTAAGCCAACTTTTTCACTCTCCTCTTTCACTTTCATCAAGATGCTTTTTAGTTCCTCTTCACTTTCTGCCATAAGGGTGGTGTCATCTGTATGTCTGAGGTTATTGATATTTCTCCCGGCAATCTTGATTCCAGCTTGTGCTTCTTCCAGCCCAGCGTTTCTCATGATGTACTCTGCATAGAAGTTAAATAAGCAGGGTGACAATATACAGCCTTGAAGGACTCCTTTTCTAATTTGGAACCAGTCTATTGTTCCACGTCCAGTTCTAACTATTGCTTCCTGACAGGTTTCTCAAGAGGCAGGTCAGGTGGTCTGGTATTCCCATCTCTTTCAGGATTTTCCACAGTTTATTGTGATCCACACAGTCAAAGGCTTTGGCATAGTCAATAAAGCAGAAATAGATGTTTTTCTGGAACTCTCTTGCTTTTTCCATGATCCAGTGGATGTTGGCAATTTCATCTCTGGTTCCTCTGCCTTTTCTAAAACCAGCTTGAACATCTGGAAGTTCATCGTTCACGTATTGCTTAAGCCTGGCTTGGAGAATTTTGAGCATTACTTTACTAGCATGTGAGATGAGTGCAATTGTGCAGTAGTTTGAGCATTCTTTGGCATTGCCTTTCGGTGGGATTGGAATGAAAACTGACCTTTTCCAGTCCTGTGGCCACTGCTGAGTTTTCCAAATTTGCTGGCATATTGAGTGCAGCACTTTCACAGCATCATCTTTCAGGATTTGAAATAGCTCAGCTGGAATTCCATCACCTCCACTAGCTTTGTTCATAGTGATGCTTTCTAAGGCCCACTTGACTTCACATTCCAGGATGTCTGGCTCTAGGTCAGTGATCATACCATCATGATTATCTTGGTCATTAAGATCTTTTTTGTACAGTTCTTCTGTGTATTCTTGCCACCTCTTAATATCTTCTGCTTCTGTTAGGTCCATACCATTTCTGTCCTTTATTGAGCCCATCTTTGCATGAAATGTTCCCTTGGTATCTCTAATTTTCTGGAAGAGATCTCTAGTCTTTCCCAGTCTGTTGTTTTCCTCTATTTCTTTGCATTGATCACTGAGGAAGGCTTTCTTATCTCTTCTTGCTATTCTTTGGAACTCTGCATTCAGATGCTTGTATCTTTCCTTTTCTCCTTTCCTTTTCACTTCTCTTCTTTTCACAGCTATTTGTAAGGCCTCCCCAGACAGCCATTTTGCTTTTTTGCATTTCTTTTCCATGGGGATGGTCTTGATCCCTGTCTCCTGTACAATGTCACGAATCTCCGTCCATAGTTCATCAGGCACTCTATCTATCAGATCTAGTCCCTTAAATCTATTTCTCACTTCTACTGTATAATCATAAGGGATTTGATTTAGGTCATACCTGAATGGTCTAGTGGTTTTCCCTACTTTCTTCAATTTAAGTCTGAATTTGGCAATAAGGAGTTCATGATCTGAGCCACAGTCAGCTCCCGGTCTTGTTTTTGTTGACTATATAGAGCTTCTCCATCTTTGGTTGCAAAGAATATAATCAATCTGATTTTGGTGTTGACCATCTGGTGATGCATGTGTAGAGTCTTCTCTTGTGTTGTTGGAAGAGGGTGTTTGCTATGACCAGTCCGTTCTCTTGGCAAAACTCTATTAGCCTTTGCCCTGCTTCATTCCGTATTCCAAGGCCAAATTTGCCTGTTACTCCAGGTGTTTCCTGACTACCTACTTTTGCAGTTTTGCAAACTGTTACTGTAAGGGGAAACAGTAAAAGATACACAGTATCTCCATGTGCTGTTTTTCATGATTATATATGAATCTACAATTACCTCAAAATAAAATTTTAAATTCAGTTTTTAAAAATAGAACAACAACAAGAAGTATCTCAGCTGGCACTAGAGGTAAAAAACCCTCCTGCCAATGAAGGAAACAAGAGACTCTGGTTCAATCCCTAGGTCCAGAAGATCTCCTGGAGAAGAAAATGGCAACCCACTCCAGTATTCTTGCCTGGAGAATCTCATGGACAGAGAAGCCTGGCGGGCTACCGTCCATAGGGTCGTAAAAGAGTAGGACACGACTGTTCTTCCTGGTTTCTGGCTATCTGGATCATCTATTTAGCTCAAACTGCTTACTCTATCTCCTCTCTCTCAACAGATACCACCATCAACAAATATTTATTAGGCCTTTGTTATGTGACAGGAACTTATGCACTACCTTTACCGCTAAGAACTTGACTCATTTAATCCTCATAACAGATAACTTCGAATTCTATTTTTCATATTAAGTAGCAACCTCAGACACCACTCTCTCTACTTCATCTGCATGCCTCCACGACCTTTTTTTTTCTTCCATTGAAAATAAAAAGAAGGGTCCACTCCCCAAACTAAGGGCAAACTTTTCACTTAAGCACTGTATGCTTCCCTCTCAGGATCCTGACTCCATCCAATATCCTTGTTCTTGCATTTTGAACCCCTGGCTTTCAACTACTCCTACTCTGAATTTAGATATGTTCACGAATACTCCCATCATTTAAAAAATAAAAAGCTTCCCGCAACCTAACTAAACATCAACCATTCTCACTCTTCTTGCAGCCACTTTTCTTAAAAACTGTTCCTATGTATTCTTCCTACTTCCTTAACTTTAGTCCCTAATCCACTACAAACTGGCTTCTGCTCCTACCCCATGAAAGCCTAATTTCTTTCCAGCAGTTGACACCACTTCCCATTCCTTAATCTAAATCCTCTCTTGTTTGGACTTCTCTGACATCACCACCCTGTGAGAGCTGAAGTAAGTGACACAGTTGACCTAAAAAGAGGGAAACAAAGGAGGACAAGAGACTGGCAAAGAAAGAAAAGGTGAGTGGAGGTTGCTACTTTTTGAGCGGGGGCTTGGGACACAGGAAGCAGAAAGGGCCACCGTGGGCGCTAAAACAAAGTGAGAGACTTTCACCATCACCTTCATCCTCTTTCTCCCCTCCTCCTTTAAGGGCCTGACGGTACTCAAGGAAAAACTACAGGGTAATGACCACTCGAGAGACAGCTGCGGCCGGCCCCTAGGCTGCGAGAAGGAGCCGGGCACTCCTTGTGGCGCGGCCTCCGCCGACTTGGCGGCGGCGGTGGCGCTCCGGAGAAGGCGGAACCCGTGCGCGAGGCCGCTGTTGCAGCTCGGCGCGGGGCCGCAGGAGGGGCGGACGCGTGTGCGCGTGCGTGGCGGCCCTTCCGGCCCGGGCAGAGGCAGGAGCAGCTTCTGGAAGTGCAGGAACGTGGCGTGTGGATCCCTTGGCGACTCCAGTCGAGTAACCGTGCGGGATACCTTGTAGGCGGGTTGAAGCCTGGCCCCGGACTCCACCCGTCGCTGGCGCTAGGAGAAGAGCGGGAACCTCCTGGGCTGGATGTCCTCAGCTTGGCCCTCAGCCAGCGGCGCTGAAAAAGATACGGGGGATAGGGGTTGGTGAGGAGATGCAGGTGAAGTAGGTTTCTTTACAGATCCAGCGCCTTTAAACCCTGCGCACACTTTTTTAAAAATGAAGAAATTAAAGCTTAAGGAACTAGAGAGTCGCCTGCAACAAGTGGATGGATTCGAAAAGCCCAAGGTCCTTCTAGAACAGTATCCTACCAGGCCGCACATTGCAGGTAGGGCGGCTGCTGATCCCGCCCTTGTTTTGCGGGTTAGTCCTGTCTACTCTTTCTTATAACGAAAATGACAGTTATTTGGATACAAGAATGTCTAGAGAAATTTCGTTCTAAGATTTCACGTTGCGTGGGAGAGGACTTCCTTGACACTGCAGCTGAAAACATCCCACACACAGGACACACTGTTTTACCGTGTGGTTTTCTGCATACCGCTTAATACTGTTAGACATCTTTTTAAAGTGTTTGTTAATCTCATTACACAGTTAACTCCCTGAAGGCAAAAATGTGCTGGTTTTGTTCACACAAGTCCCAGTGTCTAGAGTTCCTTATACTACTTAGGAGCTCAGTAAATATTTGCTAAATTAGGATCAATTTCCTAGTGCAACAAATTTGCCAGTGCAAGGAGTCCTACGCGCTATACTCTGCCCTATAAATGAATACTAAAGTTGGTAGTAGAAAGACTTGAGTTTTAACAAATTCCGCATAGGTGCAATATTAAAAATGCAGATGTATTTCAGTTTTAACAAATGATCTGAGAATCAGCACTGTTGCTTAAGAAGAAGGATTGGTACTGGAAATAAAAGAACACAGGAAAAACCATTATATTTAATAAACATATTACCAAAGTCATTGAGCGAGTCTTTGGAAGATTAAGTTGCTGGAAACACCAGCAGGGAGGAATCCCCTTAACTTCGACATAGTTCTGTTTCTAAGCTGCTAAAGAAAGTCAGGGGAAAAAACGTGTGTACCCGCACTTCACTCCAGCATATTGTCATAATTCCAATAAAAAGTTGCACAAAATTGTGTCTGGGGTAAGACCAGTTTTCCCATTGTAGATAATGATTTTTTTAATGTCTTCTGGCTGTAGTGGAATCGTTGTGGTTTTTTTTTCCCCCAGATAACAATCAGTTGTTTCAAACCCAGTGTGTAACACACACATAGATGTGCTAGTTCTTTGAGATACTATCTCCAAAGACATTAACACCTGCAGCAGTCATCAACAGCACAGTTGACATCCCTGTAATTGTGTGTTCTGATAAAACCTCTGGATCCTGGGGCATCAGTGATGGCCAGCAACCTTTGGTAGGTTCAGAGATAGGCAGGGAGGTATCAGTGGATATTATTCATGCTTAACCTCCATATATTCCCCACTTTCATGTATTTAAAAGATCCCTTTCCCATCCTAGCAGCCTCTGTTCTGCTCCTCAATAGTTCTCTTATCAGGTTTCATTAGTAGATATTGTTTCTGTAGATCATAAGTATATGTGTGTGAATATTTGTGTCTAAAGGCTATATTGTGGATGTAGGTCTTTTCCTTTCCTATTCTAGCTTAATAACACAGAATATTATGACGACTTGAACTTTCTTCTCCAGTTGAGGATTTGTGTGAAGAAAATTTAATTATACGTTATTATTTTTAAACCTGGAACACGAATTTGGGGGAGAGCTTAATAATGCAAGAGGAGAAATTGTTTTACAAAGGGTCATTTGCACAAATTGGATTTTGGTCATCCACTTGCCTACTTTTTAATATATTTTTTGATCTTTCAGCATGTATGCTCTATACAATCCATAATACATATGATGACATTGAAAATAAAGTGGTTGCAGATCTAGGATGTGGCTGTGGAGTGCTTAGCATTGGAACTGCAATGCTAGGAGCAGGGTATGTGATCCACTATATTTCTATTTTAGTATGGGGTAGTTTTAATAAGAGTAAATAAAATCAACTGAATTATATTTATGAGACTCTACAGTACATGATGAGAAGAATCCAATACTGAGTACATTTTGAATGGGCAGAACGTCAAAACAAACTTAAAAAAAAAAATGGTAACAGCAGCAATTAGAAGCCTATATTTTATATGAACCTGAGTTTCCAACCCCTGACAGTTTGGGAAATCATGCTGTTGAAAGGCATCACTCACTGTCACTTGGCCAGTTGGGTTAAAATGGTGCATGGTTTTGGTTTTGTTGTTTTGATTTAGGAGCTATAAGTATTTACTTTGTGTTTTATATTTATAGGTTGTGTGTTGGATTTGACATAGATGAAGATGCACTGGAAATATTTAATAGGAATGTAGAAGAGTTTGAGTTAACAAATGTAGACGTGGTTCAATGTGATGTATGCTCATTATCTAACAGAATGTCCAAATCATTTGATACAGTAATTATGAATCCTCCCTTTGGGACCAAAAATAATAAAGGTTAGTAATAAGAATCAGCTGTGCTGGTATCTTTGTTAAAAAGCGTTTTAAAAACCATTTTCTCTTTGGATTGTTTGGGTAAGTGACTTTGTCACTGTTCATTAAATAAACCAGTCTCTTACCTGTATAATTATTATAATTTCAATCTCAGTTTGTTTAATGCATGATTAGAGAATTTTTCAATCTTTGTTTTCATAAATTTGTGCTAAGTGAACAAATTTATTCACTTATTATTTATTCTTCATCTGATTTCTAGAATGATTTACCCAACTCTTTTGAAGATTTCCTATAAAGTGTTTTATACTTTTAAAACCTCTTTTTAGTGCCTCAACATTCAAAGATTTCAGTAACAATGACTTACTGTGGCTATTTATTTTATCTGTTTTGTGGGCAAGGAGGGTAGGGAGTGAGTAACAAGAGGAAAAGATATACATAGTTTTAAAAGCCCTCCCTCCACCTGCCCCCACCATTCTGATTACTACTTTACCTGTTCTCTTCTGCCCTCTTTGAAAATTGTTAATTTGGAATATATTAAAATTTTTACTTTAGCCTCATTTAAATGAGACAGTATAATTCTGATTTTATTCCATCAACCTTAAAAGATATTTAGACATCTTAGATATTTGTACCCTGTCTTGTTACAGAAAGAATTTGAAACAGCTACTTTTTTTTTAATTTTATTTTATTTTTAAACTTTACAATATTGTATTAGTTTTGCCAAATATCGAAATGAATCCGCCACAGGTATACCTGAAACAGCTGTTTTGGAGTTCAAAAAAAAATGTTTCCAAATCCCTAGTATTCCTTTAATCTTCTATTTTGATAACAATTTTTTCTACTTTTAACAGGGACAGATATGGCATTTCTGAAGACTGCTTTGGAAATGGCAAGAACCGCAGTATATTCTTTACACAAATCCTCAACTAGAGAAGTAAGTTCAAATCATCAAAATATTCTGTGTCATTATTTTTAAATTCATGACAGTGTTTGAAGGATTTACTATCAGTACTAAATACCAAGATATCTAATTCTCCTGAAATTTTTAAACATCTGGCACTTAGAAACTGAATTTTCTCCTTAACTAGCATTTATGAGTAGCTTTATTTGTCAAAGATTTGTCCAGGCAGGAATTAACAGGAAAGAGATTATATAATTCAGGAATAGAGAAGTATGGTGTAACTGTGGTTACAATATCTCCTGGTTTGCTTGGGTAAGTCCTGGTTGATGCCTGTAATCCCAGTGTCTCTGTATGGCCTAGTGTACTTAAGAGAGGCAAGGACAGCCTGGTTTTTAAGAACACTGAGACTGGGAAGCTAAACTAAGCTGAGTTCAGAACCCATTTCTTCCATTATTTTTTATTGTCAACACATGACACATGAAGGTGCATAAGACATATTCTAGAAAACTGGGGATGGGGTGGCACAGTTTTTTAGTGTTAGTTTAACACAGTGATCAAGAACACAGACTGTAGAGCCAGACTACCTAGGTAGGTTCAAATCTGCTGCTTCACAGCTGTCTTCTCTTGGTCAAGGTTCATTTTGAGTTCATTCGAGTTCACTTTCATCACTTACACTGTACTTACCTATACTCTTACAGCATAAGGAACTAAGAGTACTTTATACTTTGTAGGGTTGATGTGAGGATTAAATGAGTTAATGTTTACAAAGCACTTAGAATAGTGTATGGCAATTGCTATGTTAGTGGTTATTTTTAAGTGATATATGTATTAAGAGATTTTAAGATTTTGTAGGAAAAATATTTGTATAAATACAGTGTACTGGAATTCAGTTGGAAACAAATTATGACTATATGGTAATCTAATAATCTTTAAAATACATAAAATCGCATAGCTAAAAGGGAGAAGGTGCCGGAGCCAGCCGGCAAAGTCGATCAGGTCCCGAGAACGTGCACGGCGGGGCTAAGAAAGAAACTAAAGCAAGAGACTACAAAGATGGGGTCTAGAGGTTCAGACACGTCACCACGAAGGGACGCAGTCTGACACCAACTTTATTCAACATCTCATATTTATACAGAAAAGCGTGAGAAAGACAAGAAAGTTGACATTTTTTCTTGGTTAGCCTATACATCTTACAAACAGTCACAAGAAATCTTGAGAGCATGGGAATGGCTCCCTGTTATTATTTCTTACACCAGATAACATTTCTCTGTGCGTGAGAAGTTTGCACAGAACTCCAGGTGCCTGCAGTAAATAAGCGCCTAATCTCTGGGGTGGCGGGACAGAGAGCTATGTTTGCAAGCAAACCCTCAAGGACTGAGGCAGCTCCCAGAGCTGTGTCCTTCGGACAAAGGACCCCGTTCTCACGGGCAGCTCCCCGCAAGAAGGCAATGGCACCCCACTCCAGTACTCTTGCCTGGAAAATCCCATGGATGGAGGAGCCTGGTAGGCTGCAGTCCATGGGGTCCCTGAGGGTCAGACACGACTGAGTGACTTCACTTTCACTTTTCACTTTCATGCATTGGAGAAGGAAATGGCAACCCACTCCAGTGTTCTTGTCTGGAGAATGCCAGGGACAGGGGAGCCTGGTGGGCTGCCATCTATGGGGTTGCACAGAGTCTGACACGACTGAAGCAATTTAGCAGCAGCACATAGCTAAAAATATATATAGGCATACCTCGTTTTACTGTCATTCTTGCAATATTTCAAACTTTTTTATTGTATTTGTTGGGTGTTGGTGCTCTTTGATATTACTGTTATAGTTGTTTTTGGCATTGTTTAGCAATAACTACTACTACTACTAAGTCGCTTCAGTCGTGTCCGACTCTGCGACCCCATAGACTGCAGCCCACCAGGCTCCGCCGTCCCTGGGATTCTCCAGGCAAGAACACTGGAGTGGGTTGCCATTTCCTTCTCCAATGCATGAAAGTGAAAAGTGAAAGTGAAGTCGTTCAGTCGTGTCCAACTCTTCACGACCCCATGGACTGCAGCCTACCAGGCTCCTCTGTCCATGGGATTTTCCAGGCAAGAGAACTGGAGTGGGGTGCCATTGCCTTCTCTGGTTTAGCAATAAAGTAGTTTTTAATTAAAATATATACTTTTGGGGGACTTCCCTGGTGGTCCAGTGGTTAAGAATCTGTGCTTCCACTTCAGGGGGCATAGTTTGATCCATGGTTGGGTAACTAAGGTCCCACATGCTGTGAGTTCCAGCCCCCAAAAAAGTACTTTTTAAAGACATAATGCTATTGCACACTTAAAAGCCTACAGTATAGTGGAAACAGAACTTTTATATGCATGGGAAACAAGCATTCAGGTTACTTAGTCTTGTGATATTCACTTTATTATTTTGGTCTGTTACCAAGCCTGTAATATCTCTGAGGTACGCCTGAATACTGCTAAACAATTAGTAGTGATACATTTAGGTAAGCAGCAGAACACAATATAACTTTCAGTTCAGTTCAGTTCAGTCGCTCAGTCATGTCCAACTCTGCGACCCCATGAATCGCAGCATGCCAGGCCTCTCTGTCCATCACCATCTCCTGGAGTTCACTCAGACTCACGTCCATCAAGTTGGTGATGCCCTCCAGCCATCTCATCCTCTGTCATCCCCTTTTCCTCCTGCCCCCAATCCCTCCCAGCATCAGAGTCTTTTCCAATGAGTCAGCTCTTCGCATGAGGTGGCCAAAGTACTGGAGTTTGAGCTTTAGCATTATTCCTTCCAAAGAACACCCAGGGCTGATCTCCTTCAGAATGGACTGGTTGGATCTCCTTGTAGTCCAAGGGACTCTCAAGTCTTCTCCAACACCACACTTCAAAAGCATCAATTCTTCAGCACTCAGCTTTCTTCACAGTCCAACTCTCATCCATACATGACCACTGGAAAAACTTTACTGGTAAATAAATCCCCAGTGAGACCAAACAGCAGTAATTATTGATATCTAAAAAGCCTGTATTGAGGAGGTCCCCAAGACCATCCTCAGGTTTGATGATTCACAGGGAAGTCTAACAGGACTGAGCATATAGTCATACTCATGACTGTGATTTATTACAGCTAAAAGTTACAGAGCAAAATCAGCAAAAAGGGGTGGCTCAGATGGTAAAGCATCTGTCTACAATGCGGGAGATGCAGGTTCAATCCCTGGGTCGGGAAGATCCCTTGGAGAAGGAAATGGCAACCCACTCCAGTACTATTGCCTGGAAAATCCCATGGACGGCGGAGCCTGGTAGGCTACAGTCCATGGGGTTGCAAAGAATCAGACATGACTGAGCAACTTGGTTGGTTGGTTGGTATAGGTCACAGTCCAGGAGAAACTAGGTGCAAGCTTCCAGAGTTCTCTCGAAGTGGAGTCATATGGGATGCACTTAATTTTTCCGGCAAAGAATTTTTGTGACAAGGCACGTGAAATGTTGTTAACCAGGGAAAGGTCACTGGAGACCTGGTGCCAAGGGTTTTTACTGGGGACTGATCACATATGCTCCCCCTTGCCTGGCATATACCCAAATCCCAGACTCCCAGAAGCAAAACAGGTATTCAGCATAAAGAGTTTAAGTACAGTAAGCCGCTGTTATTAAGGAATGGGCAGTGAAAACTCTCAAAAATCTAAGTTCCCATACTCCAACCAAAGGTGACTAATATGTAGACCTTCCAAGGATAAGCAGTCAGGCCTGCTGTGGATTCTTCTGCACAGCCTGGCATAGGTCTTATATTACTCATACATAGTTCATGAAAACCAAGTAAAATATGCCAATAAAGAGTGCAACTAAGCAGCAAAGTCTAATAACTTGAATAAATTCCTAGTCACATTACCAGGGAATGCCTGTCTTCATTGTTTGGTATTGCCATGTTCCACCACCAGGAGGCAGCAGTATCAGCATTGTCTTGGCTGCTTTAATAGAATTTTAAGCAAGTATCTCTGGGACATGTGAACATGTGGACAGGGAACCCTGGCGTGCTGCAGTCCATCAGGTCATGAAGAGTTGGACATGACTGAGTGAACTGAACTGAGGCAAATATTTACTTAAATACAGTTTTATATTTTGGCAATGCAGAAGTATTTCCATTAGCAGAGTAACTAAATAGTTTGAGAAATTAATCTGGTGTGTGTTGTGCATATTGTGAAGGAGGTGTGATGATGAACTTCTAGTATTAAACATCCTTAGATTATGCTGTAGATATATCTGCTATAAGCCTTGTGATAATTTTGCTTAAGTATTCTATTGTAACTAGTATCATTATCATTGAAGCTTATTTCAGACAGACCCCTTAACTATAGACCCTTGTCTCTCTTAAGTACTTGGCCCTCTATTCATAATATAGGTGCATTTGATACAACTTTTTGATAGAAAATTTGATAGAAAAGCCATGTCCTGGCAGACTTATACAATTTACTGAAAACTTCCACTGGAAGCCAAGTATTTGTTCTTTGCAGGCTCAGACAGAACCTTATATATCATCACAGTGACTCCAATAAGCTAGATGACTCTAAAAGTTGTTGCCTTATCTTTCATTAGGCATTATAAGAACTTAAGTTCTTGGCTCATAGTTAAATATGTGAACCTTAAATTTAGGGAAATTTAAATAGCTAAAACCAGCATTTAGTACTTGTTTTGTGTGCCACCACAGTTCAAAGCACTTTTCAGTCTACAACCATCTGATGAGATACCATTACTATCTTCATTTAACAGATGAGGGACCTGAGGTACAGAAAGCATAATTTTCTCAGAGTTACACAGCTAACAGAGCTTTAGTTCAAATGCAGGGTGTCTGATTCCAGAAACTGTCCTTAACCTCTATACCATACTGCCACTGAATTGCCCACGGACAGATCTCTGCTGGTTTCTGGGAGAGCTGTGTATTTATCTTTAATATTTTTATGCACATCAAAGTCCATCAAAGGACTCTGAAGTAACAGTTTTATTACTTGAATTATATAGTTAAGATTATTAAACGGCTTGGCTTCTTACTAAAATATTATCCATCCAGTTGAAAAAAATTTTAAAGGTCTAAATTCTAATGAAACTTTAAAAGCTTGAAAACTTACAATCAAGTATTAGTAAGAAGCAATTTTTTGAAAACTGTTTTAAGACCAACTCACATTAACATGTTTATGTTCAGCATATTCAAAAGAAAGCTGCAGAGTGGAAGGTCAAGATAGATATTATTGCAGGTAAGACGATTTTTAAGTTTCTCACAAAACAAATCTCAACCATAATTATCTATGTTTGGTAATGGGTTGTAAATGGAGTAAAGGGAGGGTATCAGTGTTTGCTCAAGATTATCCCAATGTATGCATTTTACTGAGAACTTTTAAGTGATCTAAGAGCTTGGGCTTAAAAGTTTGTCAAGTCTTCGTTTGAAGTCCATTCCTGAAACATACCACCAGACTATGCTTGAATTACTTTTCTATTTCAATTTTCTAATTGTTCCTGGAGTCAAATAACATGAAGCTTTTTCTTTTAGTGGGGAACAGAATATAATCATCCACACTATGTAAATCATGTTCGATACATTTTTATTAGTAAATTGCATAATAATACTCACAGACATCAAAATGGGAAAAGCATATAACTAGAAGCTGACTCTAACCCAATTAATTCTGAAAAGTCTGAAATAAGAGTATACAATAAGGGGGAATTTTTTTTTTTTGGATTGGATTTAACAACATAACTAGAACTGTCACCTTCTGTATTCCTATTCAGTACTGCCATTCCTTATTAGTTTAAGATATAATATGCAACATGGAGACCTTAGAAGAGTTCCAATAGTAGTATACCAAGCCAGGGCCTTGCTACTCCAAGTGTGGTTGTCAAGTATGGACCATCGGCCTTGACATCCCTTGGGAGCTTGTCAGACTTGCAGGATTCAGGCTCCACCCAGACAAACTGAATTACAATCTGCATTTGAACAGGATTAGATTTGAAGGTGATTTGTTTGCACATTAAAATTTGAGAGCTGTGATTTAGAGAGTGCTTAGTAGGAAGATAATTAGCTACTTACTACCGTTACTAAAATCCAAACCTGAAAGATAATCATGATTATTACGAAATTGGTAGCTATAGATTATTTAGGAAATTACAAATAGGAAGGTACTACCATATTTAAGTCAAGGGTGGTAAATGTGTGGAAGTACAATTTTCATCCTTAGGTGGCTTTTGTTTTATAGAGCTGCGATACGACCTGCCAGCATCATACAAGTTTCATAAAAAAAAATCAGTAAGTCTCTTGATTCTGGTTTATCCACATTCAGTACTGAAAAACTTCACAATAATTATTTCTAATGTTATCAAGTTGCTTGAGTAAATACAGAAAGCCAGCATAGAAGATAAATATTTAACTAAAACAGAATGGGCCTATAATCACAACAGCCAATATGCTGGTAAATTAAAAAAAAATAAACTTAGTTTATTTTTATGCAGTATACATTTTATTACTTTGTACTAATACATTCTCATATTACAAAGGCAACTTAATGGAAGAATGTTTCTTTTGATAGTTGAATAATCCGAAAGAACACAAACAGAACTGCACATTAAAAAACGTATTTCGATAACAAAAGACAAGTTCAACAACAACAACAAAAAAATCTTCTTTTCTTACAGGTAGACATCGAAGTGGATCTAATTCGGTTTTCTTTTTAACAGCCTCCAAAGACAAAAGCAGCTTAAAATCTAATTTAAATGAATAAAAAATTTGTTTATTAAACTACTGGTCTCCGGCACCATTTTCTGTTTTCTGTTGTTTTGATGGAGGTTCTTTGTCTGTTTCTTCTCTTGCTCTTTTTACTGCTCCTATACAATAAAAATTTTCATTAAGGGCACTGAAAGCATTAATCTTGAGCATAATTATCAAAAATAATTTTGTTTAAAAAGATTAGCAATAACTTCCCTACACTAATGAGGAAAGGCTTTTCCTTTAGTACAGACCTGCTCTCTAAATTTAGCTTCCAAGTATTTTTGTTTTCCATATGTAACAACATCATAACCAGGATCAATCACAATCTGAGAATATCACTTAAACAAAACCACACTGCTGTTCTCGCCCAAATAATTTTTCATCAGAGTACCAAAGGATTAGAAAAACTTACGAGATGCACCATTTTCATCACGTTCATCATCACTATCAAATTTCGTTTTCTTGCCCTGAAACTGTACTTTTCCTTTAGCAGACCCAGCCTGGGCAGCTTTATTTCCCTTTCCTTTTCCTTTAAATCTTCGACCTGTAGAGACATAATTAAGAAATCATCAATCTTTTAAATCTCTTGTCAATGTATTTTTTTTTTTTTTAAATATGGAACGCTTCACGAATTTGCGTGTCATCCTTGCGCAGGGGCCATGCTAATCTTCTCTGTATCGTTCCAATTTTAGTATATGTGCTGCCGAAGCGAGCACTTGTCAATGTCTTTTAACAGCAATTATAAATTTTTAACCAAGTAAATGAGTTAAATTGTAAAAGAAAATCAGAACTAATGACCTTTTGACTTCCATTTGTTTAGAGATTCTTGTTGATCTTCTATTATTTTTTTCAGTGCTTCTTTTTCCACATCTCCTTCTAGTACTTCCCAGGTGACTTCTTTGTTCCTTAGTTGTAGGTTACCATTATTGGCCTCTTTTGCTTTATCCAGTGCTTCCTTAGCTTTTTCTTTAAATAGAATTATTCCCTACACCAAAGACAGAAAACAAAAGCCAGGGAATTCTACTGAACATTGGACATCAGGAAGGAAGTTATTAAAAAACTTGCCGTCAGTAATTTCCAATAGTTATTCACAACACAATCTCAAAAATATCAATCAGACATTATGTCCAGTTACAACAGTAATAAAACAATTGCTTTCTTCTTTAATGTCATCTTAAGATAAAAGTTTCTACGGGTTTTTTAAATTGATTGGTAAAAAACATATGAATATTTCCAAACCTCTTTGGCGCCTCTGACAAAGTGTATCCATTTTATTTCACCATGATTTGAGAAAAGGGTGTGCAAATCTTCTCTACACGTCTGATCATCTAAGTCTCCTGAAAATTTCAGCAAGCAGCCAATCTTTTCTTCTAGAGATTTCTGTAAAAATATACAAGGCAATATAAAGTTTCTTAAAAACAAGCTGGAATCAAGATTGCAGGGAGAAATATCAATAACCTCAGATATGCAGATGACACCACCCTTATCGCAGAAAGTGAAGAGGAACTAAAAGGCCTCTTGATGGAAGTGAAAGAGAAGAGTGAAAAAGTTGGCTTAAAGCTCAACATTCAGAAAACAAAGACCATGGCATCTGGTCCCATCACTTCATGGGAAATAGATGGGAAAACAGTGGAAACGGTGTCAGACTTTATTTTGGGGGGCTCCAAAATCACTGCAGATGGTGACTGCAGCCATGAAATTAAAAGATGCTTACTCCTTGGAAGAAAAGTGATGACCAACCTAGGTAGCATATTGAAAAGACATTACTTTGCCAAAAAGGTCCGTCTAGTCAAGGCTATGGTTTTTCCAGCGGTCATGTATGGATGTGAGAGTTGGACTGTGAAGAAAGCTGAGCGCCGAAGAATTGATGCTTTTGAACTGTGGTGTTGGAAAAGACTCTTGAGAGTCCCTTGGACTGCAAGGAGATCCAACCAGTCCATTCTAAAGGAGATTAGCCCTGGGTGTTCTTTGGAAGGACTCATGCTAAAGCTGAAACTCTAGTACTTTGGCCACCTCATGTGAAGAGCTGACTCATTGGAAAAGACTGATGCTGGGAGGGATTGAGGGCAGGAGAAGGGGACGACAGAGGATGAGATGGCTGGATGGCATCACCAACTCGATGGACGTGAGTCTGAGTGAACTCCAGAAGTTGGTGATGGACAGGGAGGCCTGGCGTGCTGTGATTCATGGGGTCGCAAAGAGTCGGACACGACTGAGCAACTGAACTGAAAAGCAACCACAAACCAGAAATGGCATGTACCACTCTCTACATATATAAGGAACAACCAGAAGCTAAAATGCTGTTTTGAAGTAGTTTAAGTAGTTGGTGTGTTTTCTTTTATCATCCTTTATTCTACATGGCTTCTGATTTTAACTTATTTTAACCTCTCCAGCAAGTAATCACTAGTTATTATGTAAATCTTATTGCTCTGGATAAGTAGTAATATTAGGCAATATTTGGCTAGTACTTCAGTGCATTGACAACTGCAGACTTGCTTACATTATTTTCTTTAAAAAGTCTCCAGAGCTTTTTATTCTAACTTTGAATTACAGATTTCTTAAGAGACTAGTAATATATACTTACCATTTCAGCATTTTCTGCTAGCTTTTGTTTTTCTTCTTGCTCTCTACAAATAAAAATATCATTAGACCATTTCCATCTACTTTATGCATAAGAAAATTAAACCCTGATAAAGTTAACCTTAATCATGATTACTAATCATGTTACTACTTAGTAACAAAAGCCAGTCCTTGGGTTTTCTGACTGTCTGATGCTAGAGTGCAACAGAATGTGGCCCTAGGTTTATCAAGGCAGCTTAGGACCTCAATATTTCATTAGCAGAAGAAAGGTCTATTGCTACTCATATTTCAGAGCTCATCATCAGCTTCACATCCCAGAACCAATAACCTTTGTCAAAGCTTTAAGGAACTAAAATGTGATTAGCTCAACATACTTACTGTTTAGCTCGTAATTTAGCTTCCATTTTATTTTGCTTTCTTTCTTCATTTTTTTTGGTGAAATAATCTTCCCTAAGGACAAAAAATGTAAAGGCTAAGTTCATGAGAACTTTCAAAGACTGACAGTTAAAGTGAATAAGATATCCCATAAGAATAAATGTTACATTTTCTACCAACACAATTACCTATAAATTCAAAATACAATAAGGAAGTTACTCTTATTTTTAAAATAACAGCGTGACTAACAATTCACATGCCATAAAATTCACCCTTTTAAAGTAAATAATTCAATGCTTTCAGTATAACACTGAGAGCATGATTTATCACTATGCATCTCTAGGTCCGTCAGGTTTATCCTATTTAGAAGACTGTACAATGCAGAAGTAGATTATGGGCCTGCAATTCACTTTATCATGAAAATGTCCAGTCTGTGCTAGTTTTTAGACACAAAGAGAGATACACAAGAATGTGATTCAAATCTCTATTTATTAATCCTCTGTACTGTATGAACACACAGGCATATAGACTATGAGAAATATAAATAGATAATAATTGTATGGTGATCTATTCTCTAACCACACCAAAAGCTCAGATTTTACCATCAAGCCTAATTATAAGTTTCACATACAAAACAAGTACTGAAACTTAACCTTGTTTATTCACTGCTAGCAGTGAAAAGCTCCTAATAAACCCTTCCTTACAGTCAAAGGACTAATAGTACCACTGAAAGAACTTAAGTATTTCTCAAAGAATGCCTAAGGATACTAAAAATACTGGTCTGTCTTATCCCAGTGTTTCAATTCTAGATAACTAAGTGCCCTCCCCTCAAAAAAGTCAGCAAACAGACTTACTTGAAAAGTATTAACAGGTCTGTGTCTTTGTACTTCTGGCCAGGGGTCTCAACAAACTTTTTAGCTGATTCAATACTATCAAATACAGCAAATATTGAACCCTTTGAAAAAAGGAAGAAAAAGAATTTTTTAAAGTTACATACCAGTTATTTTCAACCAGAAAAAGTAACAACATACAAGCATACCTTAAATGCTTTGTGCAAGGTTCTTCTCATCTGAATATTTAGTACTTGACCTTTATCTTCTAACCATTCTTTTATGTCATCAAGAGCTGCATCTGTCGGGAAGCCTTTCTACCAAAAGAAGAAACACACAAATGGCAGCTCAAGGAAACAATGTCTCAGAAATTCTGATTTACTGTGTCTTGAAATGAAGCCAGGATATACATATTATCTTTCTGTCTCTTAAATGTTTAATAGCTCTAGTTAAAAGCTGTATTGACCAGTGCAATAGAAGTGACCCGTTTATCTGGGATCCACTTCAAAATAATCTAGGTAGGGCAAAGATAAAGCAATATTAATCACGTTAATAACTGTTGGATAATGGTACATTATATATTCAGTCTACTTTTGTATGTCTTAATTTTTGCAGTATAAAAAAATCTACTTAAAAATTAATGTTAAAATAGCTATCAAGTTTAACTGTTGATAAATAACAGCTGATATGCACTGGGTGCTTACAGTACGTCAAAGATTTTGTCCAATGTTATATGTTTTGTTTTTTTTTTCATTTAATTCTAACAACAGTTCTATAAGGTAAAAAATATTATCCCCACGTAGGAAGATAAGGCTTAGAAAGGTTAAGAACATTGCCCAGGAATATACAGCAAGTGGTGAAGCTATGATTCCTGAGTCCTTATTCTTATCCAATAAGAATCTATGTTATTTCTAAATAACTTTTAAGACACAATTAAAGGCCCACTTACAATATAAACAGATCTGTTTTTTACGTCATTTTTATACTCATCAGTCACTTCAGGGAGAGGTTTGCTTGGAGATCTTCTAATTTTAGTTTTATCTTCACTTATTTCCATGAGTTCTGCCTTTGATTTGCTCAGGGCCTCTACTATTACATTAAAGTCTGTCGTTAAACGGTTTAACCTGAACGAATACATATAAAAGCATTGTAAGATTTAGGAAAAGCCCTTGCTGTTAACAGAAAATCTAATAACTTAAAAATGTTTTTACCTATTAAACTTTATCATTATCTCCAAAGGTACCCAGCCTTCATCCAGTTTGATCTGTTCCTTTAAAAATTTGTCCCGTGGCAAATTGAAGTCTCCAAAATAATACTGCAAGATAATTACAATATACTGCAGAGCACTGTAGAATATCAACTCTAATCGTGGAGTTTTAAAAATTACCATTACATCACCAAATTCTAGTCTTTAAAAGTAGCAATATGTGTCAAAAGTTAACTGGCAATAAACATTTTCCCTTAAATACACTTTAATAAAATACTTATAGTACAAATTAAAACTAAAAATGACTATTGAAACAATGTAATTAGCAGATATAATAGAAATCCTTAAAACAAATTTAAGGATTTAATAAATGAAAAGCCTCATTTCAGTGTGGAAAGAAGAGATTGTTATAAAAAATGGAATAAACTTGTTAATCACTCTAATTTTTTTTAAATTAGAAAAATCTAAAAGTTTATTAAATTTCCAGTGTTATTTTAAATTCCCTGTTACAACTTTTCTAGTTTCTTTACAATTGTGAAGAAAAATTACAAATTATTCTGTGTTCAATATTTAGATACAAAAAGTTTATCAAAATGTATAATTGAAAGCAATGAAAAACATTTTCACCTAACAAATTTGCCAAAAATTCTAAAAATAAGAATACCTAGTATTGGCTTGAACACAGAAAAATGGTCATGCAGGTAGAGATATTAACCAGATATTAATTTGATATTAAATATCAAGTTATTAAGAAAAATCGTGCATACCCTTGAGGCAGAAATCAGTAAACATGTTTAATAGTATTTATTTATAAAGATACTCATCACAGAACTATTACAGTTAAAAAATTGGAAATGTCCTACATATCAAATAGTAAATGGTATAAATTATTGATGATATGAAACTACTACCCCAAAATGCATCCTATTTTTGGTGGGAGGGAAAGGGAAAAAAAATTATGTTATCGTGAGTACTGACCAATGTGTCAAAGGGTCATCAGTCTTTTAACCTTGACTACCTCAACAGCATGAGATTTGAGAAGGGGTAGGTTGTTGGAAGGGACATTATTGACCTTTTCCACATACATTTTTGTATTATTCCAAATACTGAACATGGAATAATTTATAATTTTTCTTCACAATTATAAAGAAATTAGTAAAAAAAAAGTTGTAACACAGGAAATTTAAAATAACAGAGAAGTGCAACTTTTTACAATACCTAAATTAAAAAAAAGTTTAAGAGAACTTTGAGAACAGACACTTAAAAGTTACGATGACTGAGAAGACCTAATTGAGCAGAAAAACTATCAGGACCTTCAAGAATACAGTGCTTTTTAACAGGGAAGGTATTTCACAAAGAATTTTTTAATTATCCTTCTATGTGCTATGCATTATTCCAAAATGTTTAACATTTTATGAACTACTGTAAACCTCACAACCATCTTATGAGGGTACTAATTCTATCCTCATTTTATAGACCAGGAAACAAAAGCAGTAAAGAAGTAAAGTTATGCTGGTCTATAGTGTTACCTTTTGAAATGTCTTTGTCCTTGGGTTTTAGAAACTGGCTCCACCAATATAACTGTACACTACTGTACATCTACCTTAACACCAGAATCAAAAACAAACCAAAATGTTCGATAGGTCAGTATATCAAAATTAAATGCTTTTTGTTTTAAGGTCCTAAATGTCCTCTTAAAGAATCTGTTTTCACATTGTAATACCACAAGAATCATACCTCAATTTGATGACAGATTTTGGCCTCCAGAGCAGCCATTTTTTCATTATCACCATTTTCAGCCATTTTGGCTCTCTGCAAAAATTTACAAATTGGCATAAAAGTTATTTACCTTTTACACAGAACTCAAGACATTTAAAAGAATGTTTTAATTATCAATATCCCTCTATTTTCCTAAATAAAAACCAATTTCACAGGTTCAATTTCTCTACTCAATTTTCTAATTTCAACAAAAGAAAAATTTTGAAATAAGTGACGAAAAACTATCAACGATCCTCACTTCTTTCAGCCATTGTTCTATCCTCTATAACAAAGTGAGTGGGTCATCTTCATTTAGCTGATCCAGAAAGCTGAGGGAAAAAACTCCATGTATAGCGTATCAGTTGTCAATATCATGGATCTCAGTCTTGTTTGGTGTGAGCTGAATTTCTTAAAATCAGCCACAGTTGATTTACCAAAAACAAGATTATGTTATAGAAACTTTTGGGTGAAACAAAATTTTAAAAATGTTACACAGCGTTAAATAAATGCTAATATTAATATATGAAAACGATCATTTGAGAACCTGAGAACACTAAAAGAACATTAAACTGGAGTATGCCTACTATTTGGGCTTCTCAGGCAGCACTAGTGGTAAAGAACCCGCCAACCAATGCAGAAGACAGAGATGGGTTCCATCCCTGGGTGGGGAAGAAACCCTGGAGGGCATGGCAACCCACTGCAGTATTCTTGCCTAGAGAATCCCATGGACAGAACAGCTTTCTGGGCTACTGTCCATAGGGTCGCAGAGTCGGACATGACTGAAGCTGACTGAGCATGCACATACACATGCCTACTAACACTGGTTAACCTAACAGCCACATTCCCGTTTCACATCCTTCACAATAACATTGCAAGAAAATCATAAGTCTGTGAAGTTGGTTTGCTAGGACTAACAGTCTCCTGACTTCAAATTATTTGCTTCTAGTACTCCATTAAGCCATCAAAACACACTGTATAAAAGTATATTTATAAGAATTCATCAAGGCTATCTGCCATTGGTTAACTCTAGTGATCCACTTCTTGGAGGCAACCCTTCATAACTTGTAATTACTATGCAATAACATGGATGCACACTGGAAGCTCTCCTATGGTGCAACACCTTACTGACAAAATTTGGTCAATCTTACCCAGTGGTTTTTCCACCACAATTCCTAAGTTATTACCGTGATCTGTTGTTGATTAGTCGCTTAGTCGTGTCCGACTCTTTTGCGATCCCATGGACTGCAGCCTACCAGGCTCCTCTGTCCACGGAAATTCCCAGGCAAGAATACTGGAGTGGGTTTCTATTTCCTTGTCCAGGGGATCTTCCAGACTCAGGGATCGAACCAGCGTCTCCTGCACTGGCAGGCGAGTTCTTTACCACTGAGACACCAGGGAAGCCCTACTGTACTCCAGAGCCTTCTATAAAAAAAAAAAGGTGAAATAAAAGAACTATTTAGTCCCTGTAACACTTCTTTGGGCTACTCAAAACTGGAACTTCGTTTCATGAGATACACTCTTAGAATGTACAACTGAAATATTACCCACGTTTTTCAATTTCGTTCAGAAGCCCTAATGTGAGTGAATAATGACCGTTAAAACCCAAGAGAGTGACGCCAGGAGAGCATCTGCGGCCCCGATTCCCTGACCCCAGTCTGTCTCGTATGATCCAAGAAACCCTTCTGCGTTTAACCCACATCAACCTCCCCAGAATCTTATACAGCCCAACCAAACATTCGCTTTCGGCGACAGAAAATACGAAACCTTAAAGACGCAGTGGGGAATGCAGGGAGCCTGCGTCCAAATAATCCGCCACAGTCCATCCCAAAGCAACCAATTGGTCGCCTGGGCCCCAGCCACGTGCGAGGATATCCTAGCTCCCGCGAAGAACGCAGGATCGGCTCCCCACCTCGCAGCGGCCCGCGTCCCTTAGCCCCCAGCGCAGCTTGCCACGACCGGCTGCGGCCCACGCGGCGCTCGCCCGGAACGCGAGGAAGGCGAGGAGCGGACGCACCCAGCGTGAGGCAGCAATGAAAGGGACGCGCCGTCGCGCAACACGCAAAACAGACCCTTTTGTACTTTCTTCTCCTTAGCCACCTAGAGTTGCTCACCTTTCAGTTCCTGGCCCCACAGAGACGCGCCACAGGGTCACCAGCAGCGTCTGCACTCCTCTAAGACGCCGGCTTGCCCACGGCGCGTAAAGAAGATGGGGGCCGTCCCGGCAACCCTTGCGGTCAAAGTGGGCGGGGCTTCCGGCGCACCCGAGCCGGCTCCGCCCTGTGAGCATGCGCCTCGGCTGCAAGCGCCCAAGGTCTGAGAAGTCCTGCGCCTTGTTTCGGTGAGATTGGGTTACAATGTTCAGTAGCACTTTGGAAGGGCTAGGATAAATATTTATTTTTAAGTATTTCTGGACAGCATTTGTATTTCCAGCCCTTCCTTGGGCTCTCCATTCACATGAAGTGGTTGACTTTTTTCTGTACTTTAAAAAAAAATTGTTTTGATTATCCGTAATAGTTAACCCATTTTTTTTAAATGACAAGTAAAACATTTCACTTTTTAAGTGAAAAATTCATGGAATCTTAAAGTTGAGAAAAAAAAATACAGTAGAAAGTTAGGAGCTGGAACTCTTGAAATCAGACTGCCTGCGGTCAAATAGTAACTCTCCAGTTTACAGGTTGTGTGACTTTGGGAAAGTTACTCAACCTCTCTATCCTTCATATATAAAATGGGGCCAGTGATAACTATCTTACACTTTATATAGCTGTCGTGAGTATAAAACATGGTACAACATATACCTTCTGTCGGGAACTGTGCCTGGCATATAATAATAGGAGCAGCATATATTAATCTAAAACAAAAAACGTCTTTTTAAGAGACCGAAATGCCATCGATAATAGTGCAGAAACCTACTGCTCTATTGAATGAAGTCATTCAGTCGTGTCCGACTCTTTGCGACCCCATGGACTGTAGCCTAACCAGGTTCTTTCATCCATGGGATTTTCCAGGCAAGAATCCTGGAGTGGGTTGCCATTTCCTTCTCCAGGATATCTTCCTGACCCAGGGATTGAACCCAGGTCCCAGGGATTGAACCCAGGTCTCCTGCATTGTAGGCAGACGCTTTACCGTCTAAACCACCAGGGAAGATCTATTAGAGCGCCTTTTTTTGGAACCAGCTGCAAAGACTGTGGGACCTTAGTTCCCCAACCAGGGATTGAACTTGGTTCCTCAGTAGTGAAAGTCCAGCACCCTAACCACTGGACTGCCAGGGAATTCCCAAGAGCCCCTTTCTATTAGTATATTTTTTGCACAATAATTTTAGTCACTTAAAGGATTTTTTTCTTGTGGTAAAGCACATCTTTCCAGCGTTTTCTTGAAAATTTAAAACGTCTGGTGAAATAGTCTGTTAAGTGAGTTCAGAGTTTTTTGGCAGTTCCAAAATAGATCAAATTAATTTATCTGGGGAAAAAAAAATTTCAGTTATAGATTGAATCCAGACATTACATCAAGCCAACGGAAAAAAATTGAGTTATGCTGAGGTAATTTAAATTCAGATTAATCATGTTCACTTTTATCCACTCAACAAATATTTATCAAGTCTCTACTTTGTGCCAGACAAAATAAAAACAATTCACTTTTTGATCAAGTTAGAATATAAGTATTTAATAGGACAAATCATATGCATGTCAGGGTAGCCCCACTCAGTGGTTCTGAATATTGTTTACTCCATGCCTACTAATGTCCTGGTATGGAGCTTGGCAATGGGAATAAAAAGAAGACCCAGACTCTGCCTAGAGACAGTGACACCTGAACAAATGTCCCTGCTCCTTTATGCCCCCACAATGTATGGGTAAACTACAGATACAGCCTACTACCAGAAACCACACTCATTGCAGAAGATATATTTATTATTCCCATCAGGCCCCTGGTCCTTTACGCTCCCTTTCTTCTTCCTTGTCTCTCTCTTCTAGGGGCCAAGCTCTATGCAGCTACCACCCTTCAGGGAAAATGGATTCCCGGCTGCACACGAGGAAAGTGTTTTTTTAGATGAAGAACCAAAAAGACTCTCTCATGCTGATATCCATTTCTCTCATACCATAACTGTGTAGGATAGTATATTAAAGACCATCTTTTTGAGTGTCGACTTAGTAAAAATATTCTAGAGAGTAACTTGGTAATGATATGTGCTAAAGTTTATGATATGCATAGTTGATGCCCCCAAAGTCTACTCCTAAAAGTGTATTCTAGGGAAATTTTTACATATGTGCTTAAGAAGGTATGGTCAAGAATATTCATAGGTGTATGATATATAAATGCAAAGAACTGGAAATACACTAAAGATCCACCAAAAAAAGAATGGGCAACTAAATTGTGGTGTAATTAAACAATGAACTAATAAACTACACAGTAATGAAAACACATAAACCAAACTGCATGCATTAACACTGATGAAATTCACAAACATGCTAAGTAGAAAAAAAATTTTTAGAAGAAATATAAGTAGCACCCCTAGCCATTGTGGCAATGAAAAATCCCTCTACATTTCTAAACACTAAGAGATGGTTATTGCTTTTCCCCTTCCTTTTCTCCAATACTGAGAACAATTAGTCTAGGATAATGGCATTATTCTAGCTTAGTTAGGCATTTAGTTTGAAATATTTGTTAGCCATCCAGGTAGAGGTGTCAAGTGGAAAGCTGATAGATGAGTTTGAAACTTAGGAGAGAAGGCAAGGTTGGAGATACAAATTTTGGAGTTATTAACATAAAGAAAACATTTAAAGTCATGACATTAGATGAGTTCTCCTAGAGAGAGTATTGACAGTGAACATAAGAGCCCAAGACTGAACCTTCTAGCATTCCAACTTTTGGGATATTGGATAAAGTAAGAGAAGCATACACATGAACTAGAATAAGCACAGCATTCAGAAAACTCAGATCATGGCATCTGGTCCCATCACTTCATGGCAAATAGATGGGGAAACAGTGTCAGACTTTATTTTGGGGGGCTCCAAAATCACTGCAGATGGTGACTGCAGCCATGAAATTAAAAGATGCTTACTCCTTGGAAGGAAAGTTATGACCAACCTAGACAGCATATTAAAAAGCAGAGACATTACTTTGTCCACAAAGGTCTGTCTAGTCAAGGCTATTGTTTTTCCAGTAGTCATGTATGGATGTGGGAGTTGGACTATAAAGAAAGCTGAGCACCAAAGAATTGATGCTTTTGAACTGTGGTGTTGGAGAAGACTCTTGAGAGTCCCTAGGACTGCAAGGAGATCCAACCAGTCCACCCTAAAGGAGATCAGTCCTGGGTGTTCATTGGAAGGACTGATGTTGAAGCTGAAACTCCAATACTTTGGCCACCTGATACGAAGAGCTGACTCATTTGAAAAGACCCTGATGCTGGCAAAGATTGAGGGTGGGAGGAAAAGGGGACGACAGAGGATGAGATGGTTGGATGGCATCACTGACTCAATGGACATAAGTTTGGGTAACTCTGGGAGCTGATAATGGACAGGGAGGCCTGGCGTGCTGTGGTTCATGGGGTCGCAAAGTCAGACATGACTGAGCGACTGAACTGAACTGAAGTCCCTAAGAGCATAGAGTGCGAAACCAACCCTGGTGGCCTCCTAGAATGGATTTACCATTTAATCAAAAATTTTTAAAAGGCAGATATATCTTTGCTAGATTGACACAAAAATGTAGATTGCTAGATTTTAGATCTGAGTTAGGCAACAGATCTGTCACTACGTGGCAGAATACTCTAATAAATCAAAGCTCCAGGCCAAGAGCCCCACTCTGAGACTGCTTGGCTTGTGCTAGACCTTTATGTTTTTTTGTGTGTGTAAGATGTATGTCAGAATGCCTAAAAGCCAGAAATCCAGTGTGTCTCTGAGCTTTGGGAATAGGTTGTAGGACTGTTTTTTTTGTCTTCCTGCTAATAGATTTTTTAATATATGACTTGTCTGAGACCTGCCATTATATAACAGATATATAAGAGATCACCTGAGCATGAGATTCTTGGAGGGAGACTTAGAGCCTGACCCTATGTCTGATAATTGGAGGCCTCTAATATCCCCTCAATTATCTACTAATTGTGAGTAACCAAGTTTTCTTGAGTCATTTGTTACATTTGACCCAATGCACAGGTTGATATATACGTAAATTGTAAGTAGACCTTATATAAGCCACAGAGAGAGACATACAGAGATTTGTTCAGTTCTGTCCAACTCTTTGCAACCCTATGTACTATATCTGACCAGGCTCCTCTGTCCATGGGATTTCCCAGGCAAGAATACTGGAGTAGGTTGCCATGCTCTCCTCCAGGGGAATCTTCCTGACCCAGGGATTGAACATTTGGAAATTCATAAAACAGCACAGGTTCTGTACTAAGATTTCGTTTAAAATAAAATATTTGTCACACATAAAGGGAAAAGAAGGAGCTTTTGTGAGTGGGGGGCAGGTAGCTGTAAAAAAATTTTTTAACTTTAAAAACAAAAATTATACAAACAGTGAAGTGCATGAATTTCAAGGGTATGAGTTGATGAAGTTTCACAAATGAACACTACCTTGTAAACACTACCCAAACCAAGAGAACAGTTTCAGCACTCCAGAAAGTTCCCTCTTCCAGTCAATACCTCCTTAAAAGTAACCAGCACAGATAAGCTTTCCCTGTTCCAGAAAGTCATGTAACTGGAATCGTGTAGTAAATATATATGTGTTATATGAATGTACCACAATTGATTTACCTATTCTTCTGTTGGTGGACATTTGGGTGTTAAGAATAAGCTGATCTGAACAGTGTTGTGCGTGTCTTTGGGTAGATGTGTGTGCTCATTTCTGTGATTTATAGCTAAGAGCGAAATTACTGAGTCACCGGGAAGGCATAAGTTTAGCTTCACCATGCACTGCCAAATGGCTTACTAAAGTGCTCAGATCATTTTCCACTTGTACCAGCAATATATCTGCTAAGTATCCTGGACAACACCCTATCATTCTTTTTAATTTTGGCCATTCTAATGATGGTGGTTTCTCATTGTGCCTTTAATTTGTGTTTCCTTGATGATTTCTGACTGTAGCCTGCCAGGCTCCTCTGTCCATGGGATTTGCCAGGCAAGAATATTGGAGTGGGTTACCATTTCCTTCTCCAGAGGATCTTCCCAACTCAGGTATCAAACTCATGTCTCCTGCATTGACAGGTGGATTCTTTACCACTGAGCTACCAGGGAAGCCCCACATAGGCAAGTGCATTGTATTTAAACTATTTACATAGTATCTACATTGAATTATGTATTATAATTAATCTAGACATGACTTAAAGTATATAAAAGGATGTGTGTAGATTATATACAAATACTATGACATTTTATAACAGACTTGAGCATCTGTAGATTTTGGTATCCAAGGGGGTTCTGGAACCAATTTCCCCTGCAGATACCAAGGGACAACTGTATACACACACTCACACACACAGATGGAATATTACTCAGCCACACACAATAAAAGAAATCTTCACATTGGTGAGAACATGGATGGACCTTGAGAATATTATACCAAGTGAAATATGTCAGATAGAGATAGACAAATATGTATTATCTCACTTAATAATGTGGAATCTAAAAAAAAACAAATAATTTTTTAAAAACCCAGTTCATGGTACAGAGAACAGACTGATGGTTGCCAGAGGCAGGGTGCAAGATAGGTAAAATGGGTGGAAGGAGTCAAAGGTACAAATTTTCAATTATAAAATAAATAAATCATGGGAATACAACATACAGCATAGTGACTATACTGAATAATGAAACTAAGGACAATCATCAGTTAGATCTCTTACACTATAATTTACGTAATAAATAGTATCCTGTAACCTGCCTTCACTGATTAAACTTGCCTTGACTGTTTCTACAAATTGTGTACTTTCCAAGCCTCACCATGGTTATATAACATTTTTCAAGATTCCTTTAACCATCCCCTATGTTATCTAACATCTCTGACATAGATGGTTTCTCTGGTGTCTCAGTTGGTAAAGAAGCTGCCTGCAATGTGGGAGACCTGGGCTCGATCCCTGGGTTGGGAAGATCCCTTGGAGAAGGAAATGGCAACCCACTCCTGTATGCTTGCCTGGAGAATCTCATGGACAGAGGAGCTTAATGGGCTACAGTCCAAAGGGTCACAAGAGTCAGACACAACTTAGCGACTAAACCACCACCACTGACGTATAGGTTGCTATAGTAATGGCTGCGTAAGTTGTTTCTCAGGTGAAATGGACCTATATTGCCCAGTTCAAGCTGGTTTAGACTACTGACCATTTAACTAGTCCTGCATAAGTGTCCAGTGGATGACATTTTGATGTCCAAGGGTTAAAACTCCACCTTCGGATCATGCTACCATCCCTATTTTCTGAATGTACATCCTCTGAAGAAGGTTGTCTTCCAGATACACCTACACAGAACATTGATTACTTCTCTTCTTTCTTGACTCTGATGGTCTTTCTTATACCCCAGACCACCCTGCTTCTTTATCCCATAAATATCTCGAGTCTCTCGCCTTGGAATAGGTGAATTTTAGGTTTGTTCTCCTACCTCCTCCTTGCTTGCCTGCTTTGTGACTAAACCCTTTCTCTGCTGCAAACCTTGGAGCCCCCACGTTTGGCTTGCTGCCGTCTGACAAATGAACCTGATTGGATAGCACTAATACTGTATTGCACGTTGAAAGTTACTGAGAAAGCAAATCTTAAAAGTTCTCATCACAAGGGAAAAGTTGTAACTATGTATGGTGACTAATGATAACCAGATTTATTGTGGTAAACATTTTGCAATATATATATATATATATATATATATATATATATATATATATATATATCTCAACACCTGAAACAAATACAATGTTACATATCAAGTATAACTCAATTTTAAAAAGAGTAAAGAAAATGGTTAAGATGGTAAAGTCATATGTATATTTCCACATTATAAATTTTTAAAGAAACCAGGTAATCAGCTAAAAAGAAGATAAATTTCCTTGAGACTGGTCTAACAAAAGGCTCATTTCCATGAGACCCCTCCTACCACATCTAGGCCATGGGGACAGCTTAGGCTGCTGCCAGAGAAAGAGAGAACCCACCCTAATAAGGTGGCAGATGAGCCACTGCAGGTGCCCTGGCAAGCTTAGGTACTTGTGGCCCTCTGTCCTGACCCCAAAGAAAGATTGCATCAGAGGCAGAAGGGTGTCGTACTGTGGTATACTCATTCAGAAGGTCTGGTTCGGACAGATTCAATAATTCTATACTGGATAATCTTTTATGTTTTAAAATTCTATTTAAAAATAAGTAACTTGAAAAGGCAGGTTTATATACTGTTACATTCAGTGGAGTGAATGCCTCCTGATTTCATCATATGGGTTCTCAGTTCCCATAGATTTGACATGGCTTTCAATAGTAAAGCTTTCTATACTTTTTGTCTCTCTCACTAGAAAGTCAGCTCTTTGAGGACACAAGCATATTCCTCAATCTTCTATTAAAGTAATACTCACTGTGCATAAATTGTCTTCTTTTATTAAATATATTTTCCAGTATTCTTGCCCAGAAAATCCCACAGACAGAGGAGCCTGGTGGGTTACAGTCCAGGGGATCGCAAAGAGTCAGACTTGACTGAGCACACACACACACACCACACACACATTAAATATGTTTACTGTAAAAACAGCGGTGGATGATATAATTTGGTAAGCTGAAAACTGGACCATTGAATCTGGCCTGGGTTCAGGGAATAGAGACTAAAGACTTGACCTCCACTCAAGTTGCTGTTACTTTGATTTTGTTCTGAATAAGCTAACAAGCAGAGTGAAAGATACAAACAAGATGTACATGCCAGAGAGTGAATGTGTCTTCCCATAGCTTCTCTTTCAGAAGGCACCCAAAGTTCGCATTTCTTAGCAATTCTGCAGGTGGGATATCCCTCAAGTCAAAGCCTCAGGAACAGCTTAGATGATCATAGAAGGTGATTACCTTGAGACTCAGTGAGCCATGTGGCCAGGCCTAACTGCCACGTTCTGGGCCTTGAAATTCTTACGCCCACAGTCAGGCAGTCTCCCATTTCCTCTGAGTACAAGGGAGGGCCTGGGAGTGCTCCATTGCATCTTTTTGGGGTTTTCGTGGGCAGGCCTTTTGAAAAACAATAGGAAACCCATACATGAAATTGAACCCAAGTATCATCAAGCAAGGGCTTCCCTGATGGCTCAGATGGTAAAGCATCTGTCTGCAGTGCAGGAGACCCAAGTTCAATCCCTGGGTTGGGACAATCCCCTGGAGAAGGAAATGGCAGCCCACTCCAGTACTCTTGCCTGGAAAATCCCATGGATGGAGGAGCCTAGTAGGCTACAGTCCATGGGGTTGCAAAGAGTCAGACATGACTGAGCAACTTCACTTTCACTTTCATCATCAAGTAGTGTATTATATAGAAAATTATGGTTGCTATTGCTTAGGTTTAACATGAATTGTTAATTCCACAAATATACATGGCCTGCCTACCATGTGTTTAAAGATACAAAAGTAAATGAAACAGCCCCTGCCTCCTGCATTAGGAAAGCTTGGAGTCTTGTTAAATCCATCGTGCCTTTCTCTAAGACCCTTACTTTACTGAGGGTGGACAGGAAAAAAACAGGATACACTAGTTTGAAACTTTTTTTTCAAGTTTATTTTCATTAATTCCAGATTGTTTAATAACCTTTTGATCTCTTTTGGTTTTCCCCTATCCCTCTGTCCTCTGCTATTTCCCCTGAAATAATACTCAGTGTCTGTTTTCATTAACTCGATATGTTTACTCTGAAAACAAGTCTGTGTGCATGCTCAGTTGCTAAGTCGTGTCCAACTCTTTGAGACCCAGTGGACTATAGCTCGCCAGGCTCCTCTGTCCAAGGAATTCCCAAGCAAGAATATTGGAGTGTGTTGCCGTTTTCTTCTCCAGGAGATCTTCCTGACCCAGGGATCAAACCTGAGGCTCCTGTACTGGCAGGCAGATTCTTTACCACCAAACCACCTGGGAAGCCCTGAAAACAGAGCTGAGGGTTATCAACTTGAAAGATTCTTCCTCTTTTGTCTCTGGCTAAAGCAAACTTTGGGAGACTCAAAAGAACATGCAGAGGTTTATTCTAGTTCCTAGAGTGCTAGAAAGGACCACTGACAGAGACAGACAGAACTTCATCATTTTAGGATTTCAGGAGCGTATTGTGGAAGATCAAATGTGGACATGTGAGTCAGCCAGTAGTAGGCTTTGTACGATCTCAAATTCCAGATTAATCTGAAGAAAATGAACTTGTTCTCATGAAAATTCACCCTTTGTATTTCTTATGAATTTATTGCTTAATGAGTGCATATACTTCTTTCTATAATTGTTCCTGGATTTTGTAGATGCAAAATATTCTAAAAGAATTAACTAAGCCTAGGGAAAATCCTTTTACATAGTAAGTATACAAAAGATCTCTGAGTATACATACCTCAGGGCCTGTGAACTATTTGTTTTCAAAGTTCTAGTCTTTCTTCCTTCAGGCCTGAGCACAAATGTCATATCAGAGAGAACTTTGCTGACCACCATATATAAATAGAACCTCTCTCACGACTTTGCCATTCCATCTTCTTCATCCAGATTTAATTTTTTCATAACATTTATCATCAACTTCTTTTTCAGTTTTACTGAGATGTAATTGACATACAGCACTGTATAAGTTTAAGGTATACTGCATAATGATTTGACTTACATATATCATGAAATGATTACCACAATATACTTTTTAAACTTTATCTTGGAGCTTGCTCAGGTATTATGGCTGTATAATATTCCATTGTGCAGTAGTGTCTTAATTTAAATAATTTTACATGGACATGTAGATTGTTCTCAGTCTTCTCCTGCTCCAAACAATCTTGCAATGGATAAACTTGTATACGTGTTATTTCACACATACGTAAATACACCTGTAAGATAAATCCCTAGATATGCCTTTAGATATTAGAGTGATAAATAACTCTTCATCTTCACCCAGGTTTCTGAGCCAATTGAGACATAAATCAAAAGCATTAGGCAGATAGGTGATCAAAAGTATGACCTTTATTTCTGATAAGATCTGATGCTAAAGAATGTGACTTACATTTACTTACAAAAGAGGGCTTCCTAATTCTGAATCTCTCCATTTAATCATAGGTAATGTTGGTCACCTACAGGCCTCTCAGAACAGGTTTTGGAGAGAGAAAGGGCTTAGTGGAGGCTTCCCTGTTTATTCTTTACAAATGTAATAATTATAATAGAAAAGTCATCCCTGGTGCAGTCATTATGGAAAACAGTATGGCGATACTTCAGGAAATTAAAAACAGAATGACCATAAGACCTAGAAATTTCACTTGCAGGTATTTATCTGAAGAAAATTAAAACATCAATTAGAAAGGACACAAGCATTATTTACAACAGCCAAAATATGGAAGCAATCTAAATGCCAATCAATAGATAAATGGATAAAGAAGATTTTGTATATATTAATATAACGGAATATCACTCAGCCAAAAGAATGAAATCTTGCCATTTGTGACAACATGAATGGACCTTGAGGGTATTATGCTAAGTGAAATAAATCATGAAAAGACAAATACTGTATGATTTCACTTATATGTGGAATCTAAGAAACAAATGAATAAATGTAGCAAAACAGAAATGGTTGTAAATATAGAGAACAAACAGGTGGTTGCCAGAGGGTGGGGAAGTGAGAGGAGGAAAGAAATAGATGAAGGATATTAAGAGGTACAAACTTCCAGTTGCAAAATAAATGAGTCACGGATATAAAAAATACAGTGTGGGGAATATAGTCAATAAATGTAATACTTTGTATGATGATATAACTAGACTTACTGTGATTATTTTGAAATGTGGAATCACTATGTTGTCTATCAGGAAGTAATAAAGTGTGGTGGGTCAATTTACTTCAAAAACAAACTCATAGAAAAAGAGGTCAAATTTGTAATTACTAGAGAGAGGAGGTGGGGTGGGGGAATTGGATGAAGACAGTTAAAAGATACAAACTTCAATTTACAAGGTAAATAAGTACTAGGAAATGTGCAATGTGCAACATGATAAATATAATTAACACTGCTGTATGTTAGATATAAAAGTTTTTAGGAGAGTAAATTCTAAGAGTTCTCATCACAAAGAAAAGGTCTTATATATTTCTCTAAATTTTTATCTATATAAGATGATGGATGGTCACTAAACTTACTGTGATGATCATTCTGTGATGTATGTCAAATCTTTGTGTTGTAGATCTTAATGTTACACAGTGCTGTATGTGACATGTCACATATCTCAAAAAAAAAACAGGAAGTAAAAAACGAACAACAGCAACATGATAGCCATTCCTCCTTCTCCAGGAAGAAGCACGTTGGGGGTGTTAAGCTAGTAGAGCTACTTCCACGTGGAAGGGCCATCGGGAGAGGGGAAGACATGTTCCCCCGTAACAAGGAATTCTTCTGACCTTTTTTAAAAGTCTACAAATAATAAATGCTGAAGAGGGTATGGAGAAAAAGGAGCCCTCCTACACTGTTGGTGGGAATGTAAATTGGTCCAGCCACTATGGAAAACGGTATGGAGGTTTCTTGAACAACTACAGAAAGAGTTACCATGTGACCCTGCAAACTGTGGTGTTGGAGAAGACTCTTGAGAGTCCCTTGGACTGCAAGGAGACCCAAACAGTCAATCCTAAAGGAAATCAACTCTGAATATTCATTGGAAGGACTGATGCTGAAGCTGAAACTCCAATACTTTGGCCACCTGATGTGAAGAGATGACTCACTGGAAAAGACCCTGATGCTGGGAAAAACTGAAGGCAGGAGAAGGGGACAAAAGAGGACAAGATGGTTGGATGGCATCACCAACTCAATGGACATAGGTGTGAGCAAACTCTGGGAAGTAGTGAAGGACCGGGAAGCCTGGTGTGCTGCAGTCCACGGCACTGCAGAATTGGACACGACTGAGAGACTGAACAACGACACAACTCCTTCCGGGTGAGCACCAGTATAGGCCCAGACACATACGAAAATGTAATATAAAAGTTTTCCAATTATCTGTTTTTCCATTCACGTTTCAGTACCTGAGGTTTTAACCTTGCTTCTTTATCTTGAAATATAGCACACCAGATTTTAATTATAGTAGCTTATAATAGCTTTATAGCATTTTAATATCTGGCAGAGACTGTTAATGGTTCCAGTATCTGTTACCCCCTTCTTTCTGTCTATAACAAGACTGTAAGCTTTTACCTGAGCATGTGACTCTCCATCTTTGTGTCCACCTATAACAGCACACGTGCATACTACTGGAAGGACATAGACATTATCTCCAAATAAAATGGAGAGTCATCACAGGGATTTGCACAGAGGAGTGACATGATCAGGGTATTTCTGTTGTCAGCAGGGATTTATTTGCTTATCAGCAAAACCTGGTGAGTACAAGGCAAGGCATTTCTCAAATAGAACCAGAGCAGAACTAAAGCTGCTCTGCAGGTTGAGACTAGGATGACAGAGAACTGAGTGGGTGGCTCTCCCTTCACTTCACTACAGTTCTTCTAAATGTTTGGGTTTTATAGAAAGGGAAGGAGTCTGATGAGAGTTTCAGATCTTAGATTTATGAGACAGGATGCTATGCTGCTTCCAGAGATGTCTTTTTTTACTTTCTGGCAGTTGTTTTCTCATAAAACTTTGAGCTTCCTCATTGAAAAAGATTTCAAAGCTTCAGCTCATCCACTGCAATGGCCAGGAACATCTTTATTTACAACTTATGGAGTAAAAACACAGGTTCAAAAATAAATAAATCTTTTAAAAAGTAGGTTCACAGAAGGTGGATGTCATTATGGAAAGATGCCCAGTTAGAACTACTTTTAAAACATTACAGGTGCACTGATGAAAAACACAAATAGGAAATATAAAGCCACAAAATGCACTGGAAGAGTGAAGTTGTGTCCAGCCAAGAGAATAATAATTTATATTGGGCACAATTTTAATTTAAACTTTCTAACAATTCTGTGAACTAAGTGTGTGCTGTGATTTTGGTGGAGCTGAGGAAATGTTTGGACACAGTGGGGCTTCTAAACAGTGGGCAATTTCAGCCCCAAACCTTCTAAGAGAACTTCCTTCTTGTTTAAAAGACCAAGATTATGGACTCTATCATGTTGCCTTCCTAACTTTTTTTTTTTCCCTAACTTCTTTTAAAAGCAAAGATTAAAAAAACAAAAACAGATGCATTGTTAAACCAGTAACTTTGGGTTTCCATTCAAACTTAAGGACCACTGGAAAATAATTGTATGTCCTTTGTGGTGTTGGAGAAGACTCTTGAGAGTGCCTTGGACTGCAAGCAGATCCAACCAGTCAATTCTAAAGGAAATCAATCCTGAATATTCATTGGAAGCGCTGAAGCTGAAGCTCCAATACTTTGGCCACCTGATGCAAAGAACTGACTCATTGGAAAAGACCCTGATGCTGGGAAAGATTGAAGGTGGGAGGAGAAGGGGATGACAGAGGATGGTATGGTTGGATGACATCACCAACTTAATGGACATGAGTTTGAGTAAGCTCTGGGAGTTGGTGATGGACAGGGAAGCCTGGCATGCTACAGTCCATGGGGTCACAGAGAGTTGGACACAACTGAGCGACTGAACTGAATTTTGTGTTCTCTGGACCTGCAGTTAGGCTGAGTGGGAAACGTTATCCGAAAAAGTCTTATAAGCTCCTGGCTGAGCCTCCAAAAATAAATGTCTTTTGCTAGAAACTAGAGGATATAAAAGCAGAAATAAGCTCTAATAAGGACTGTATTTCAGAAACTTTTAAAAATTATGAAGAACAAAGTGCTCTAAAACTTCACTTTCAATCTACGTTTAGAGTTCCTGACTGGGATTAGTTACCATTCTTTTCTTCTGTCTGATGTAAAGTCTCAGGTGGTAGTTAGTCAGTTTCAACCTCACCTCCCCATTTACTTTCTATTTGGAATTTTGAAGAGGTCCAAAATTATTGAAAATTTATACCCAAAATGCTTGTTGGTATTATTATTCTGAGAATGATGTGTATGCGTGTGTGTGTGTGTGTGTGTGTGTGTGAGAGACAGAGAAGTGGAATAAAATGAATTATAAAGTGATTTTTTAATTCTGTTCTGCCAGGTGACTTTGAGAACCAGGATACTTTCTGTGAAAAAACAGATATAGATATTGGGCTAGAAAAGACTAGGTAAATACCCTGTGGAGCTTTTACCACTTCCTGATGATGCTGGGACCTTAGAAATTTTTAACTGTAATTATTTCTCTCCTGTATTTAGTATTTTTATTATTATGCATTTTAATTTTAGGCCTAGAAACATGGGACAATCTAGTAGCAATAAGCATCCGTAGCATCCAGACTATGGTCTTGAAATACCAGTTTTCACTGCAAGAAATCAGGGCTGCTTGGAGAAATGGCTGATTATAGGTTTGAGGTGGGAAATGTTCAGGATGAGCCAGGAGAATCTTGTCACACCAGATAGCAAAGGAACTGTCAAAAACTACTGGGGCTGTGCCAAAAGGAACTGGGAAGCAATCTGCAGAGCCTTTCACTGGCTCATGATGATAAACAGAGCATCAATAAGAGTAACTGCAATGGACTGAAAGATGCTAAGTGTATTTAAATCCATGAGTTCATAATGATTTAAAAAAACAATAAATCTAATAAATCACCTTTGAAGGATGCTAACAACTATTCATTTTGCAAACTGATACACAAAGTTAGGAATCAAGCCATTTCTTCTACCTTTCCCATACAAACTATACCTTCAGGTAAACAACTAGTAAGTGAAGGAAGGTTTCTCTTTATAGAAATATTTCAACAAATACACCAAGAAGACAGAGCACTGGAAATCACCATTTTGCAACCCCTAATGAATTAAGGATTGGGTGTTGAGCATCTATGGCTGCTAACATCTGAAAGAGACAATTCTGTCATTTGATGAAGGAACACACCACCACCTGTGAAGCAGTTTTGACCAAAAAAAAAGAAAAGAAAAATGAAATCTGAATCTGATTAAGCTTCTGGATCTAACTACAAACTTACAGGAAACTTGGAGGACAGAGGAACATGCTAAACCACACAATAGGAACACAATCAGTACAATGTCAACCCTGGAAAAACAGAATAAATGACCTAGCTTCTTCAACAAATAAATTGCAAGGAGTTAAAGAAAGAAGAGCTGGATGGGGAACTTATAGATTAAGAGACCTTAAAAAGTTTTTCATGCATGTGAAAATAAAGGTTAATGTGCCCTTAAGGAAGTATCCTAGATCTTGATCCTATTTCACTTGCAGTTTAAAAATAAGATTTGTGAGAAACAGCAACTTTCAAAATTTTGATATTTAGAGTCTTAATTAAGTTATACTTAAAATCATCTCCACAACTTTAATTATTTTGTAAAATAGTGTTTGCCCCCCCCCCCCGAAAGCAATGGCTTACATTTAATTACAATAAAATATTTCTCAGTCATACAACAGTGATTTGGAACTTGGAACAATTCTAACTGAGATGTTTATCTTTCTTAATCCTTTCTTGGTACATATATCAAGAGCAAAAAAAAAAAAAAAAGAAATTTTGCAGAAAACAGAAGCTGGAAATAAAACACCTCAGATCACAAACTATTTTTCAAGATCCTTCACGCACCTCCAGATACTTTTCTGTAAAACTGATACCATCATCCTTCAGAAAAAAAGTATGCAGAATATACAGATGAAATGTTAGACCCTGAGAAGACTAAGATGGGCTTCATGATCTCAAAATTAGCCAAGAGACATAATATGCACATATAAATGTTAAATTCCTTAAATGTGACAATGAGAGTTGTACTGTGGCTGAAACAGTTAGGAAAGAATTTCCAGTGGCTAGGCTGGGGTCAGGATTTTATAAGATCTGGACAAGCTGAAAAGGCGGTGAAGACCATTCTAACTGTTCTCATCTGTTCATAAAAGAGCTCTCTAAAGTACTACTGGATAAAAAAAATATTGGTTCAGCATTAAATGCAGATATTCTTAAAGGCAATAAAATTGTCTATAATTCAGTTACAGGGTGAAATAGTCTATAATTCAGTTGTTTCATTAATTCAGAAGCTTAACTGTTCTTCAATTCAACTGGCCCCAATTCAAGCAGTTTTACTATATATACAGTGATTTATTTATTTTTATTGAAAATACAAAGTAATATTAAAGTATTTAAATAATTTAAAAATCATTCCGTATCCCCTACACTAACACAGTGAATTTCAGTTCTGCATATTACTTTCCACATGCATGAAGATTTTATAGTCATAATGATAGTGTGCATATCATTTTATATTGTGCTTACTTTACTTATCATATCACAGACATGTCCACGTTTCTACACAGTATTCTGAACAATTATTTTAATGGCAGTATAAGACTTCACTTTTTATTAACCCACTTTCTTCTTTGACATTTAGATTATTTCCAATTTCTTGTTATTGAAAATAATGCAGACATAAGCAACCTCATGCTTTTATCTTTCTGTTTGTTATGCTTTAGGTTACAGTATCAAGGAGTAAAATTTATGAGGAAAAGATATGGTCATTATTATGGCCCTTTCTATGTAGTACCATATTTATTCCCAAAGGGTTATATCTACCTAAAATGCCTTTTGAAACGAGTTCATTAAACAGGTTCCTTCTAAAATGTAAAAATAAGTCAGAAGAATTAGGTAGTTTTACACTTACATATTTAAGGTTAAAAATAATTATTGCCTCTTAAAAAATGATGAGTGTGGGTAGATGATCTAACAGATTTTACTAAGTTTAGATGAATTAAACAAAGCTTCCAAACTTTTCTCAAGTTACAGCACACTTGGAAAGTGATATGGTAGGTACGATGGAGAAAATGGACAAAGATGTTTCTGGCCCAGAAGCTGCAGCCACCCAGACCACCTCAGGCAACCCCAAGAGATGCTGGATCCATGTCTAGGCGCCTCTGTCACCCACAGTACCAGTGTGCCTGGGGAGGGAAGCTCCAACCAACAGTGGGTCAAGTGACTCAGTCCAAGTCACAACATCTAGTTAGTGGAAAGTGAATTCAAATTTCTTTTCATCAATGCATTTTCTACTATATTAGAATGTTCTACATGCTTTCCAGCTCAAAGTTCAATTTCATATGCAGACGCATATCTATACTTATGAACAAAGAGCATTTTCTAACATGCTTAAAGATACCTAAACTAGCAATTTACATCAAAGCTGAAAATTAAAAATAGCTCTTAGGATCAGCAGATATTCAACTACTTTCTCTGCAGTTTTTCATATTTTCCATTCTTTTAGTTTGTAAACTCTATGAATAGTAATAATCTTCTGCACAGTATCTTGTATATCTCTGTTGTCAGTAAATAATCATAACAATAAATAATACACACTACGAAGGAAAAACACTAAACTTAAGTCCATTCTAAATAATTCTAAAGGTGAAAAAAAAAGCTTAAGTGTTGATTTTGTAGAGGTAGAGAATATTCCTCCTTATATTTCAAATTCCTTGCTAGCTAAGTGGAAACAATGTACACTATTACATTACAGGATCATAAGAGACATCTCATTCCACAGAATGATTTTGACCTACACCCAGTGTTGCTGCTACCAGGAGAAAAAATTTGCTACAAAGGCATTCCACCTTTTACCAAGTGTCCAGCATTCCAAATCACCTTTGATGAGCAAAGATTATAGGTGTTGACTCCATTGATTTATTCAACTGTAAATAGACAAAAGATTTTTCTTGACCATTAATCACTAGGTTGAGGTGTAGAGTGGGGGTTAAGAATAATAATTTACCTGTTATGTGCCAGGCCACAGTAGCAAGTAAGAGACTCTAAACCCTACATTCTTTTCTTACTACACCATGAAACAGTGATTACTTGGTCATTTCTTTGGACTTGATCAGACGTTATACACACAAACACACCCATGGGACCTCATGGCACTTGGAAGATTACCCACAATTTCCCACTTATTAAGATCTGGATCGTATTTCTCAATGCTCTGAAGATACGTCCCCTTTGAGTAGGAATAGCCCCCAGTGACATAAATGCATCCATTCATGATGACGGCACCACACTCCATCCTCCTTTCCATCATGGGAGCGATCTCTCTCCATTCATTCTGTTCAGGGTCATAGCATTCTGCGATTGTAGTTTGTCCACCAACTAGATAGAGCTTATTTTCAAATGGAACTGAACACAATCCATATTCTATTAAAAAGAAAAAAGAAAGCACATTTTTATTAGGGTCAACAAACAGAAGAGAAACCTTAGGGTAGTGATGTAATAATGCTTTACAATTTGGCTTACAAAAATAGAGTAGTTGTGACATTTTGATTCCAGCACACACTACTGCAACACGGACCCTTAAAATCCACTTCCAGTCATCAAGTTCAGATGACTGCCACTGTCTTTCAGATTATCCTTAAACTGACTTCTCAGGGTGCTGGGAAGAACTCATCCTCAGACCACTACCCTTCTGGGAACTTCCCAGCACAGGCACCTTTTCTCTACGCCTGTGTGTAAAAGGTGTAGCAGCAGAGTCCCTCTGCCATGAACACGTCCTAGGTAACTGGTGTAGGATCCTTCGGGTCTTAGCAGCTAACCCTGAGCTGGTACGTGCTGCCACAGATGCTTGCCTCTCTCATACTTCTGGTTAAGTTAAAGACACAAGAAGTTAGAGAAACACAAGCCAGTTTACTGGGGGAACTACAGTCTGTGACCTTTAGAAGCTGTGGAAGGTGCTCAAAGGCAGAGGGCTGCTGTGTGAGGTCTGTGTCCTGGAGCTGGGAGTCCACTTCTTGGGGTTCAGCCTTCCAGGCTGTTTTAATTTCTTCCATTTTATCTCCCCCCTCCACATCCAAACCTGCTGGCTGTTCAAGGCACTGGGATCTCTGGCAACTTCACTTCCTCTCCCTTCTTCCCAGGGCTGTGACTAGGATGAGGCAAGTGATGTGCCTAGAGCACAAACCATGATGAGGTGCTTCCTCTCCAAGTTTCTCCTTCCGTTTTGTGCCTCAGGCGTCTCGCTTGCCTGATGCTAGTCCCAGCCCTGTTTCTAACATCCCAGGTCGTAGTGCTCACATCACTCCCAGCCTGGGAGTTCATTCTATGGAATATCAACTACAGACCTGAGGAAGGGCAGGAGTTGTCAGTGGGATGACTATTACAGCAAATAAATGAAGAGTTAGCTTTCCATTGCTGAGCTGTTCCTTCCGTCTGGAAGTCTTTTCTTTTCCCAGGTCTTTGCATAGCTGCCTGCTTCTCGTCATTCAGTTCTCATCTGTCAACTCCTCACTGGGCCTTCTCCTGTCATCCAACCTGCAGGAACCAGTCAGCTGTCTCTACCACACCACCCTACTTTAATTCTCTCTGTAGCGCGTCTTACGATCCGATGTGCTTCCTGTTTATAGTCTCTCTCTTCCTTCCAGCAGTGCAGGACCTTTGTCCTGCCCAATACTCCATCCTATTTGGAGGATGGCAAATGTCTGGCACCTTGTAAGGACTCAGTAAACACTTGTTGGATCAATGAATGAATTGTACCTTGTACCCTCTGTGCCCAAATATGCACTCCCAATACTTGATGGAAAAAAACTTAAAGGCTTTCTTTAGAAAGAATGCACAATCATTCTTTGATTTCCCTGTAAGTAGGGAAGACAGGTTCTTCTCAGTAAAGCTGTTGCTATTTAGGCTTCAAAGCATAAGGAAAATTCTGAGAAGATTGGTATTTCTGCTTTGAGTCCACATGCTGATGTTCTCCAGTTTCTGACATCCAAGAATTATCCCACCTCTGAAAACCCATTTATTCCTTTTCAGTTAAATAAATCTATAATTTTTATAGGATTTCATTGTTTTTTGAGTACTTGTGACATGTTATTTATATAAATTATGAGTCATTCTGTTAAATGGTTACTGTGAAAATAAATGATACAAAAATTTTATCAGTTGGTATAAATGATTCAACAGTGAGGTTTGTAGGCTATTTTTTAATTATTCAAATCTTACCAAAAAAATCATCATTTTGTGACTCATGTTAAAGAAGAATCTCAATCTTTCCATAGCAACAAAAATGTCCAAAATAAAGTGACTCCTGGCTCTCTATTCTGATTCATTGATGTATGTATCTGTTTTGTGCCAGTACTATACTCTTTTGATTAATGCAGTTTTGTAGTATAGACCGAAGTCACTGATTCCTCCAACTCTGTTCTTTTTCAAAAGTATTTTGGCTATTCAGGGTTTTCTGTCTTTCCATGCAAATTTTAAAGATATTTGTTCTAGTTCTATGAAAAATACCCTTGGTGTTTCGATAGGGATTGCACTGAATCTGTAGATTGCCTCAGGATGATGTGGTCATTTTAACAATATTAATTCTTCCAATCCATGAACACAGTATATCTTTCCATCTGTTTGTGTCATCTTCAATTGCTTTCATCAGTGCTTTAGTTTTCTGAGCACAGGTCTTTACCTCCTTAGGCAGGTTTATTCCCAGCCATTTTATTTTTTGATGCTATGATAAATGAGATTGTTTGTTTATTTTCTCTTTCATTGTTCGTGTATAGAAATGCAATAGATTTCTGTATGTTAATCCTGTATCCTTATAATCAATTATTCTACAAGAAAAGAGCCAAGAATATACAATGGAGAAAAAAAAGTCTCTTCAATAAGTGTTGTGCTGGGAAAACTGGACAGCTACATGGAAAAGAATGAAATCAGAATACTGCCTCACACCATATACAAAAATAAACTCAAAATACAGTAAAAACTTAAATGTAAGGCTATTTACTATAAAACTCTTAAAACATAAGCAGAACACTCTTTAACATAAATTGCATCAAGATCTTTTTCAATCCACCACTTAGAGTTCAGTTCAGTCGCTCAGTCGTGTCCGACTCTTTGCAACCGCTTAGAGTAATGAAAATAAAAACAAAAATAAACAAATGGGACCTAACTAAACTTAAAAGCTTTTGCACAGCAAAGGAAGCATAAACAAAATGAAAAGACAACCCTCAGAATGGGAGAAAGTATATGCAAATGAAGCAACTTACAAAAGATTAATCTCCAAAATACATAAAGAGCTTGTGTGACTCAATATCAAATAAACAAACAACCTAATCAAAAAATGGGCAGAAGATCTAAACAGACATTTCTCCAAAGAAGACATATGGCTAAAAAGCATATAAAAAGATGTTCATTATCACCAATTATTCAGTTCAGTTCAGTCGCTCAGTCGTGTCCAACTCTTTGTGACCCCATGAATCGCAGCACGCCAGGCCTCCCTGTCCATCACCATCTCCCGGAGTTCACTCAAACCCATGTCCATCGAGGTGGTGATGCCATCCAGCCATCTCATCCTCTGTCGTCCCCTTCTCCTCCTGCCCCCAATCCCTCCCAGCATCAGGGTCTTTTCCAATGAGTCAACTCTTCGCATGAGGTGGCCAATTATTAGAGAAATGCAAATCAAAACCACAATGCAGCATTACCTCACACTGGTCAGAATAGCTATCATCAAAAAATCTACAAACAATAAATGCTGACAAAGATGTGGAAAAAATAGAACCTTCCTATATTGTTGGTGGGAATGTAAATTGGTATAGCTACTACAGAAAACAGTATGGAGGTCCTTAAAAAACTAATCATAGAACTATCCTATCTTCCAGAAATCCCATTCCTAAGCATACATCTGGAGAAAACCATGATTTGAAAAGATACATGCACCCCAATGTTCACTGTAGCACTATTTACAATAGCCAAGACATAGAAGCAATGTAATGTCTATGGAGACATGAATGAATAAAGATGTGATATATTTATACAATAGAATATTAGCCATAAAAAGGAATAAAATAATGCAACATAGATCTAGAGATAATCATATTAAGTGAAGGAAAGTAGACAAAGACAAATACCATGTGATATCCCTTACATGTAGAATCTTAAAAAATGATAGAAATGAACTTATTTACAAAATAGAAATAGACTCACAGACAGAAAACACACTACGGTTACCAAAGTGGGTAGTGTGGTAGGGAGATAATTAGGAGTTTGGGGATTAACATAAACATACTACCATATATAAAACAGGTGAACAATATGGACTTATTGTATAGCACAGGGAACTCTACTCAATACTCTGTAAATGGTCTATATGGGGAAAGAATCTAAATGAGACTGGAGATATACATGTATATAACTGGTTCACTTTGCTGTATACCTGAAACTAACACAATATTGTAAATCAATTAAACTTCAATAAAAATGAACAAATAAACTTTTTTTTAAATGACAAAGCAAAAAAACACAATGGATGAACAGATAAAAAAGATATGGTGTGTATATATGTGTGTGTGTGTGTGTGTGTGTGTGTATATATATATATATATAAATAAAAAGGAATACTATTCCACAATAAAAAAGAATGAAACTTTGCCATTGGCAACAATGGATGGATTTGGAAAGTATTAGGGCTTCCCAGGTAGCACTAATGGTAAAGAACTCTCCCACCAATGCAGGTAAACATAAGAGACGCAGGTTCGATCCCTGAGTTGGGACGATCCCCTGGAGGCGGGCATGGCAACTCACACCAGTATTCTTGCCTGGAGAATCCCATGGACAGAGGAGCCTGGTGGGCCATGGTCCATAGGGTCTCAAAGAGTCAGATAGGACTGAAGCAATTTAGCACACATGGAGAATATTGTGCTAAGTGAAACAAGGCAGACAGAGAAAGACAAATATTGCATGAATCACTTATATGTGGAATCTAAAATATAAAACAAGCTAGTGAATACAACAAAAAAGAACCAGACTCACAGATCTAGAGAACAAACTGGTGGCTACCAGTGGGGAGAGGGAATGGGCGGGGGGCGGGGGCGGGGGGTGCGGGCAAGATGGGGTAGGAGATTAAGAAAGTACCAACTATTATGTATAAAATAAATAGGCTAGAAGGATATATTGTAAAACACAGGGAATACAGCCAATATTTTATAATAACTAGAGTATAAAAAATTTTTAATTGTAAATCACTATATTATACATCTAGAACTTATATTGTACATAAACTACATCTCAGTTTTTAAAAAGTATAAAAATAAAATGATTCCTGGTATTTTTTCCCATTACCCAAATGCAACATAATGTTCTGTTTTAGTTGGTGGAAACCTGCTCAGCTGTAACTGACTTTTTTCTTATTGGTCACTCTATGAAGCTACTGAGGCTAAGGTACTGTATCTTGTTTATCGAGTTCCTAGCACTGTACACAGCATTAGAAAGCATTCAGCAAATATCTGTTGGACAAATGAATGAATGAGCAATTTCAAACCCAGTATGAAAACAGCTCAGAGTTTACACACAAATGTTCACTATAAAAACATGGCAGTCGATATTCAGTTTTACAAGAGTGATCGGAACAAAGCCATGCAGGCATTCAGAAACAACCATAATATTTTCATGTATTCAATATCCACTTTTAAAAAAATGCTTTAAAAATTTTACTTAAGATTTTTTTTCTCACTGAAAAGAACTATAAAGCTTATCTAATCTAATGTCCTTATTTTGCTCGAAAGTAAGACCCAAGAGCTTAAGCTGCTGCCCAAGATTAGATAAGTAAATAAAGGGCAGAGCCAAGAGAGAACATTCTCCCCACTGGACACAGCTCTCCACGGATTTTTCTTCCCTATCACTTACTGCTTCTCCTGGGTTCTTCACGCATTCTTCTTTCTTTCTCAGCTCCTCCTTTAACTAATGCTGTTTCTCAAGATTCTGCTCATTTATGTGTTGTTAGTCCCAACCTCCCAAGGCATCTTATTCACCTCCACACCTGGCCATCATCTCTAAGCAAACAATGCCCAGGTCTCTGTATTTACCCACGTTCTTCCTCCTACTGCAGAACCACACTTCCCATTGCTTTCTGGACAGCTCTTCTAAGTTGTGTTAGTTGTCCTGCTGCTGCTGCTACGTCACTTCAGTCGTGTCCAATTCTGTGCGACCCCATAGACAGCAGCCCACCAGGATCCCCCATCCCTGGGATTCTCCAGGCAAGAACCCTGGAGTGGGTTGCCATTTCCTTCTCCAATGCATGAAAGTGAAAAAATAAAGGTAAGTCGCTCAATCGTGTCCGACTTCTATCGACCCCATGGACTGCAGCCTACCAGGCCCCTCTGTCTGTGGGATTTTCCAGGCAAGAGTACTGGAGTGGGGTGCCATTGCCTTCTCTGGTTAGTTGTCTAGTCGTGCCCAACTCTTCGCAACCCCATGGGCTCTAGCCCAGCAGGCTCCTCTGTCCATGGAATTCTCCAGGCAAGAGTACTGAAACAGGTTACCATTCCCTTCTCCAGGGGATCTTCCCAACCCAGGGATTGAACCCTGATCTCCTGCATTGCAGGCAGATTCTTTACTGTCTGAGTAACTAGTTCTTGACATTTCACTCAAAACTGAGCTTATCATCCCTCCACTTCTCCCCTCCCATTGGTTGCTACTTCAATGCTTCCAGTCAATAACCCAGAGAGTCTTGCCCTTATCCCCAATGTCCAATCACCCAAGGGGGTGATCACTACCATTCAATCAACGATGAACCTACACTATTCCTCACACCTGCCTGTTTTCTACTCCTGCCACTGCAGGCTTTTAGTATTTCTTACCTGGCATATTATAGCTTGAGTAGGCCTCCCTGCCATCTTTCTCCCAGTCTACTCTCAAAGGAACTGTTTTCTTAAAACTAAAACTGACAATGCAGCATTCTCTTGCTCTGAAAACTTTGGTACTTCTCTATTTTTAAAATTTATGGAGGCCATTCAAAGCCCTCCGTGACATGATTTTCAAATAAACTTTGTCATTTGGTCTCTCATTCTTCCCTCTTGCATCTCACTCACACTTCTACTCCCAAGAACTGGAGTAAACCTGAAATTTTCCCATTAGCATTCCTTCATTGGCTAACTTTCTGCCAGAAAGCCTAAATCGTAACAACCTACTCCTGGAAGCCTCCTAAGATTGTCAGATCCCCTTAATCAGACTGATGCTCTCTCTGCCCTCAATTTCAATAGCACCTATTTGTAAGATTGTGTTCCTGTTATGTATGTGTATTTACTACTATATTCTGACTTCCTGTGGCAGTAAAATTAATCATCTTTAATGTCTCATGTAATAACTATCAATACAATGGTATCTTTCCCAAGGTAAGGTCTCAATAAATGTTATCTTGAATTTGATGGAATTATACTCCCATCTTTCAACTATACAAAGCAATCACCCTTAAAAGCATTAAGAAAAAAGATAACATTTATATTACCTTTAAAAAATAATAATAGTCATTTATTTGCAGTCTAAGCTACATATCTATAAGGTAGACTCATGACTGGCATTTTACGCTTCTCAGGAGGTGCTCCTAAAACATATAGGAAGCATGTTGTTGTTGTTCAGTTACTAAGTCACGTCTGACTCTTCTGCGACCCCAATAGTCCTCCTCTGTCCATGAGATTTCCCAGTCAAGAATACTGGGGTGGGTTGCCATTTCCTTCTCCTGGAGATCTTCCCAACCCAGGGATTGAACTGCATCTCCTACATTGGCAGGCGGATTCTTTACCACTGAGTCACCTGGGAAGCCCCATAGGAAGCCTAAGTTGCCATAATTCAGAGGATGTAGATCCAAACGCTTCCCAGGGCCAAGGAGATAACAGATTAGCCGAATGAAGCAGGCTGCTGCTGCTGTTAAGTCGCTTCAGTCGTGTCCGACTCTGCAACCCCATAGACAGCAGCCTATCAGGCTCCTCTGTCCCTGGGATTCTCCAGGCAGGGGTAAGAAATACAGCAGCCCCCCTCAAGCTCTATGATGTGAGAAGCATGGAATAGACTGTGGTGAAATGGAAGCCTCATCTGAAGGGAATAGCCACTACCTGGCCCCAGTGATTGTTGCCAGGAAGGAATATGATGACAGATCTTGCAATTTTCCTAAAGGCCAGAAATAATGATTTTTATTTGAAATCTCCTGAATTTTAAATATTGATAACAAGCCAGTTAAAAAATATTTTGAACACTGTGAGAGCCAAACAGAAGATATACAACATAGGTGATAATATATCTTCATTTCTCATTTTATGTTCAACATGAATCAAAATGCTCCATGTGGAATTCTATGTTCCCAGGGATTGATAATGTAATTTAATATTCATTTCTGACTGATTTTTCAATTTGCCATGGCTTTACATCCTTTGGCTTAAGTCTTACTAAGCCACCTGCAGTGGCTCTCCATCAGTCAACAAGCCATATCCAGTTTAAGTGTGTTATGGAAGATTTATTTTTAAAGCAATCCCTTTATGAAATATAAATTAAGCTTCTAGTGTGGACAACTGCCCTCTGATTTGTTGATGTGACTTTTCATATATTGGATCTTCTTTGTAAAGATAAGTCAGAATAATATCTAACTTAGGTTAACATGAGGATCAAATGAAGTAACAACGTAGTTGTTCAGAGCGTGGGCTCCCAGCCAGGCTGCCTGGATCTGAAACTCACAACAGCCTGAGCTAGCTGACCACGGGCAACCTCTTCACTGTCTGTGTGCATCAGTGACCTATAAAACAGTAGCAGTATCTAGTTCACAGGACTGCTGTGGCTCAGATGGTAAAGAATCTGCCTGCAATGCAGGAGACCTGGGTTTGAGCCCTGGGTTGGGAAGATCCCCTGGAGAGGGCATGGCAACCCACTCCAGTATTCTTGCCTGGAGAATCCCATGGATAGAGGAGCTTGATGGGCTACAGTCCGTGGGTTTGCAAAGAGTCGCACATGACTCAGTGATTAACACTTTCACTGGATTAATACATGTGAAAGTACTGGAAAAGTTAGTGCCTGGCACATACTTAGGCTTCCCTGGTGGCTCAGAGGGTAAAGCGTCTAATCTTAGCTATTACAGGCATACCTTGAAGAAACTGAAGTTCGGTCAGAACATAGTAATAAAGTGAGCATCACAATAAAGGGTCCACACAAATTTTCTGGTTTCCCAGGGCATAAAAAGTTATGGTTACACTATACTGTAGTCTATTGGAGAAGGCAATGGCACCCCACTCCAGTACTCTTGCTTGGAAAATCCCATGGATGGAGGAGCCTGGTAGACTGCAGTCCATGGGGTCGCTAAGAGTCGGATACGACTGAGCGACTTCACTTTCACTTTTCACTTTCATGCACTGGAGAAGGAAATGGCAACCCACTCCAGTGTTCTTGCCTGGAGAATCCCAGGGACGGGGGAGCCTGGTGGGCTGCTGTCTATGGGGTCGCACAGAGTCGGACACAACTGAAGTGACAGCAGCAGCAGCAGCAGCAGCAGCAGCATAATGTTTTATGTCTAGAAAAACAATAGATATATGTTAATTTTTAAATATTTTATTGCTAAAAATGCCAGTTCAATTAGAATAGAATATCAAAGACTGCTGATCAAAGATCACCAGAACAAATATAACAATTATGAAAAAGTTTGAAAACATTGCGAGAATTACCAAAATAGGACAGGACACAGTGAGCAAAGGCTGTTGGGAAAATGGCACTGACAGAATTCTCAAGGCAGGGTTGCCACAAACCTTCAGTGTGTACAAAATGCAATGTCTACAAAGCACAAAACAACAAGGCATGCCTGCATTCAATATGACTGTTACTGTTTTTCTCTACCATAATTTCACTAGTTATAACAGAACGTTGTGGGGATTCTAGGATAATACATCTGAACTACTAGGAGACGGATGACTGCCTCCATGATGTCTTCAAGAGCCAGGACAGCATCTGGCTGATTGTTGTGGAAGTCCTGTACATGGAGACACAGACCCAGCTTCAGGTGTGCTCGCCCTGAACTGTGAGATGACACAACACACATGACGCACGGGCGAACTAGCTGCATTGGTTAAAAGCAGCAGAGCCTGCTCCCTTCCAGAGAGGAAGACTACTTGCTGGTTATGCCACAGGTTAATGCACTCAAACTTCCTGACTTTGAATCCTGACCCACCACTTCCAAACCGTGACCTTGGCACAGCTACTTACCCTTTCTAAGCCTCCATTTTCAAATATGGGGTAAAAGAGGGGTAAACAATACCAACTCACAGGGCTGTACTTAGAATTTAAGGTAGTATTTCATGCCAAGTGCTTAGGCAGTACTTGACCTATAGAAAGTGCTCAAGAAGGTTAGCTATTATTCTTCTTCTCAGATGGGTCAAGCTTGTGAATTTTGATTATGCTCTCCAGTGACTGACATATGGACATATGGACTGACATATGGCCTGATGCCATATGGAAAATGATTCAAAGTAGTACAGTGATACGGTGACATGAAACTTTCCTAATGAAAAGAATCTTAACCAGATGGCATAACTGTAAGAGGTTTATGCTTTCCCCTGAGCCTTACCCAAAGAGACAAGCCAAAGAACAAAGGACACCAGAAGGCAGGCCACCCTTTGTGGGCAGACAAGCTCCTGTGATGACTGTTAAGGCTGACAAAGAGCCCTGCAATCACAGGAGTTAAGTGCTTCACACCTATTGAAACCCACAAAGAACATGCTTCTTTAAAAAAAAAAAAATCACCTCCTAAAAGGAATTAACAGATATCCTTCCCACCTACTTGACAGACTAGTGTTTTTACCTGTCCATAAAAATTCTGTTTTCTGTAACACAGGTAGTAAATGAAAAAAAGCATACAACTAAGGAATAGGAAATGGAAAAACAGAATCTTTGTAAAAAAATTTTAAAAGAACTAATACTTTTAACCACACAGGCTTAAAATATTTGTCATGTAAAGACATCAGGGAAAGTATCTGTAGATGTCCTCGAATTGGAATAAGTTAATTGTGATTGTTGTCAGATGAACATGTGACTATTTGGGGCCTTTTAATTATATCCAAGTGTAGCGTACTATAAATTTAGTACTGTCTACTTCCAGCATATTCTTAGCCATCTTTTATGTTGATAAGTGGCATCACAACACGTACTATTTGAGACAGTAATTTGTTACCTGGATGTGGACTGGAGGTGATGAGACTCCATTCATTGATATCTGAATTGTAGCTCTGGACCTTGTCATAGGTGCAGCTGCCTCTGTATCCGCAGTGGCCGCCAATGACGTAGATAACTTCATGTAAGACACAGGCAGTAGCATTTCCTACGCCTGTGTGTTAAATTAAAATCACATCTTCAGATTGGTCTTTTGGTTTTGCAGTGAATATTGGACTGTTTATTATTGCTTTTGTTAAAATGGACGTTAGACACAAGGCATTGTCCCAGGAGTTATGAAGGATAGGAAAAAAAATTTTTAAGGCTTCCTCAGTTTTTTTTTAAGGAAGGGGTGAGACATTAATACAAATAATTAGAATGCAGGGTAGAGAACTCCTGTGAGTGTTCAGAGCAAGGAGACATTGCTTGGTCTAGGGGAATCACAGAATTTGGCAGGCAGAATTTGACCTGGGCCTTGGTAGGTGGCCTTTGGCAGGTAGAGATAAGAGAAAGCCATCTGAAGCAGAGGGAAAGGGGAACACAAAGACTCACTGGACAATGTCATGCAGCCCGGATTGATCCCCAGCACTTGAGCAGGCAGGTGGCACTCCTGGGGCTGTCGTGTGGGAATTAAAGCTGATGTGGTAAATTGAAGCCACACAGCAAAAGATCCTCATGCCCGACTAAGAAACATACAATTAATTCAGCAGGACATTTTAAACAGAGGAAGACAGGGACTACAGAAATAGAAGGGCAAGAGTCAGAAAGAGAGAGGTACTGGCCCAGGTGCAAAGTACCGAGGTCTGACTTAGACTGGGCCTTGAGTGTGGGGGAAGGATACCGAGGTAAGAGACACAGAAGAACAGATGGGCTTCAAAGACTGACGCGTCTAAGACTCATTCTGAGGTCCTGAGCGCAGAAAACTGGGAAACACCGATGTCACAGAAAAATAAAGAGGAAGTGGATTCATCAGGGGAAGAAGACATGAGGAAGAAAAAAGTGAAAAGAAAGTGCTCAGTCATGTCCGACTCTTTTGCGACCCCATGGGCTGTAGCCCACCAGGCTCCTCCATCCATGGGATTTTCCAGGCAAGAGTACTGGAGTGGGTTGCCATTTCCTTCTCCAAGGAAGAAAGATGAGGAGACTCATTTTAGTTGAAAACGTCAGGTTAGTCTTTCAAGCAACATTTTACTTAGCCCATTCTGTGCAAGGTGCAGTTCAATCTCCCTGTACATTTCTACTCCAAAACAAAAGCGAGTTTGTAAGCAGTGCAGCTATGATGAAAGAGAAAAAAGTTAGGATTTTCTAAACAGCCAAGTATTTGTTTTTAATGTATCTTTTTGGTTGTACCGAGTCCAACATGGGATCTTAGTTCCCCCACCAGGTACTGAACCTGCCTCCCATGCACTGGAAGCTTGGAGTCTTAACCACTGGACCGCCAGGGAAGTCCTGAACAGTCAAGTATTTATTTCTTCTCTGTACATGACTAAACTAAAAAAGGAAATGAATTTGAAATTTGACTCTGCCCAATTTCGGTGCTCATGACCAGGGAAAGCTGCTAGTTCACTTCATGACTACAAAATAAAACAAATTGGGGAACATAGTGCTATTCTTTCTAGAGACAAACGGGAAACAAAGCTCATCATGAGTCTACCCATCAGAACCAGCACTTGCGGAAAGTGCAATTGACTGACAGAAGTGTTACCCTTCCCAGGGATGGTCAGATATAATCAAGAATCGAAATTTAAGTTAAAAAATATAAAACTCTGGAATTTCAGACCTAGCTAGGAGGTAGGGGAGGACTTCAGTGTAAGAGGGTCTTCCATTCCACTCAAGGCTAATGTGAGAACACTTGCGGCTTTCTTGACGGTGTAGACACCCTTGCTGCATTTTTCTTTCCAGAAACATTGTTTCAAATATGATTTAACAACATTTCATAAAGTAATACATTTCAGCCCTCAAAGAAATATACTCTAAACTACAAAACCACCGAAACTGTGATCTTATCATTAAGAAGCAGAGGCAGAAATATAGCCAGGTTTACAACAGCTGCTAAAGTATTTGAACTTTCTTTGTTTCTTTCCTAGGAAAGGAGTTAGGATATTTAGAGCCACTCTAGGGAGGGGAATTAGTAAATGGGGGAGTCAAGCTCAGGCAGAGTGAAAACCAGAGCAGCAACAGCACTGAGCTTGAAGCCACTTCTCCCATCCTGCCAACTACTGCGGAAACTTTAGGCATGCAGGAGAGAGGTTGTAATGGAATATGAAAGATATTTCTGCCCTATCAAAGCTGACACGTCCTTCCATAAGGATGGTCATGACCAGGACTTCCCTAGTGGTTCGGTGGTTAAGACTCTGCGTTCCCAGTGCAGGGACACAGGTTCAATCCTTGGTCAGGGAACTAGATCCCAATGCTGCAATAAAGGTCAAAGATTCCACGTGCCACAGCTAAGACCCAGCACAGCCAAATAAATAAACATTTTAGTGTTCATGACCATAATGCCTAACCCTTACTGAGTGCTTACTCTATGCCTATCACTGTTCTAAGTGATTCACAAGCATAAATTAAATTAATCCCCTCAAACCCTAAACCATGTAATGTTGTCACCCCCATTGTACAGATGGCAAAACTGGGGCACAGGGAGATTAAACGATTTGCCTAAGCTCACCAGCAAGTAAGTGAGAGGTTTAGATATAGACCCAGGCAGCTTGGCCTCAGAAGCAGTGTGCCTGGTCACAAGACCATTTTGTGTCTCAGGCTTCCTGTTCTCATCCAAGGATCACACACGGTCAGATTCCCAGGCCAGGTCAGATTCCCACACCCTTGCTAGCATTAAAAAAGAAACAGAAAGGCCTGGGAAGAAACATCTGGGATAAAATGACTCAAATTTAGTAACAACCTACCAGTTTGTGTGCAACTCCCCAGCACCAATGAATATATGTAATGAAATAAATGAGATTACAGCTTAACTTTTCTTCCAGTAGGAGGGAACAACAACAAGGCTAATCTGGTACCAAACAGCAGAAAAAAACAGTGTTTATCAGACAAATACTGAGACCCAATTGTGTACATGGCTGTGTGGGCTGCGTGCAGGAGACAGGGGATCTGCCCCTCTCCTCTACCCTCTAAGATATGACTGGAATCACAAAGAGCAGAGGGTTTTTGAAAGAATGTAATTTGTTACACCCTACAGGGACCAAACCTTTCAAGGTTTTAATGAAAGACCTTTTAAAAGACAGATGATCAGATGATGAGAAAAAAAAAGTGAATATTTAAAAGCAAGACTCAAAAGCTTTGATTTCAAGAGCAAGCAAAAAATAATAATAATAATAATAAATAAACATGAATAAAACCACCCAGCTTTTTCTCTTCATTTAGCCTTTGATTTAAATATAAATTCTTGACTGAAAGCAAGATATAGATTCAAAACAGGCTCTAGAGTAGGTACAATGAATTAGACTGTTTTCTTATATAAATAACATTATTTTTCCAGCCTGGGTAGCATACTCTGACCAAATAACTCTCAGTCAAGTTGAGGACTGCTATATTACATTTTTACTTAGAACATTCTAGGTAGCATTATTTGATTTGTATAATCCAACTATAGCTCCAAGGTAGCATTCCAAAGTGATAAATTTTTTATAACATTATCTGTGAGAGACCCTTTGTCTAATCTCAAACACCTAAAAAGTACAGAATAAACACAGTCTGCACTTACCTTTAATCATGTTTGCAATAGGAATCCACTTCTCTTTCAACGGATCATAGAACTCAGCCTCTTCTGCCGGAGCCCCTTTTCTGTAGCCACCTAAAGCATACACACAGCCACCCAAGGTGACTGCACAGTGGTAATACCTGGCATTGAGCATTGGCAAGCCTTCTGTCCATTCATCACCTTCACTGTTATAGATCCACACTGTGTCAAGAGCTTCAATGTTATCAGTTCTGTAACCCCCGGTTACATAAATATTGGGTCCCAAACATGTAACACCATAGCTCTCCCTAGTGTAATCTGGTATTTCTGCCCCTTGGATCCAAACATTTGTCAAAGGATCCCATATGTGTACCTCTGATAAAGGGTGCCAGTAATAGCCTCCAATGATATACATTGTGGCTGTGGATCGCTGAGAAATCTCTTTATGCATGGGATTCAAAGCATTGTATATTAGAGATCGGATCTTATTTTCAGTTAATAGGCAGCTTCTTTGAAGGCCTAAAGCTGTTTTTAAATACACTGGATCTACATCTATGTTGATATAGCTTAATAGATTATATAGGCATTCAATTCGATTTTCTACATCATGAGCAGTCCACTTAATAACTGGCTCTATGACAGCTTCTTCTTTCCAAACACTGAGATTCTTTCTGGACAAGATAAAGAGAAACTTTTCAAGGCTGATTTCCAGAAATTCTTCTTGTTGCCATACTTCCTTAAACCTTGAGCACAGAATTCTTCGAGATTCCTTCTCTAGTTCTGGACACACGTGAAATTCTGCAAAGGAGTGCATTCCAATACAATTATCAATATCCAAGTGCCTTACCAAAAACTGCTCACATGCTTTCTTCACTGAAAGGAACTGTAGCAGATCAGCTGCTTCAAGCAGGCTTTGAACATTTCTTTTAGTTATCTCAATTTGGGAAGTGTACGCGTAATTTACAAGGCCTTCCAAGATATCATGGTGGATGCCAGAGATCTTTATTTTATTTTTAAATTTTTCTTTCATGTCAGCCGTGAACATTGCCTTAAAATAATTGCTGCAAGCAGCTAAAACAGCTCGGTGACAATGGAAGATTATGCCTGAAGGACACTGAAGGGTAATATCAGTAAATAATCCATCCAAGTAAAATGTTCTGAATGCATCCAGAAAATCCACTGGATGCGTAGTATCCTTGAAAAGGTAAATATAATCTTCTTGTCCTTTTAGAGCCATGGCTGCAATAAACATGAAACAAACGTGTTTTCAATTTTGCATATTATCCCAGATAATCAGTGCCCAATATTCCTGTCATTGCAATGATTGATTAACATCGCATATGCAAAACTAGATAGACTAAGTTTAGCAGTCTAAGTCACAAATGCAAAACGTGGATAGACTATTTCATAATTTATTTGATGGTCAATTTAATTTCAGGGTAGCTCGTAGTCTGATATGAGGCCCCCGGATTATTCAGTGGGTCCTCTCAAAAAGAGATACTTATTTGCTACCTCATTTACCCAATCTCTTCAATCTGCCCCGAGTTAGGGTCCTAGAGAGACCTCACATTTGACAATCCAAGCGTCCAAGAGGTCACCTCACTCGAGGCTGGACCTTGGCCGGCCCCAATTCAACCTTTTTCCCGAGCTCCGTCTTCCTTTCAAGTCGCATCGATTGCCAGGAAACGGATGACAGAAATATAACTGATTAGAAGAAATCTCGGAAAAGGGAAACCCTGTGCCTTTCTGCTCAAGGAAGGACAGAAAGTAAAGCGGCCGGACGGCGGCCCCTCTATCCCCGCGCCACCACCGCGGACTGCCGCAGGGGTTTCCGTGCGCCGCGCGCCTGGGCCCGGAGCCGGCGTTCCCGCCCGGGGACCGCCCCGCCCGGAGGCCGGCGCGGGGACTCGCTTCGAGGGCGCCGCGTGCCGTCCACTGGGCCGGGTGCCGCGTCCCTCTGTCCCGGGCCGCGGCACAGGTGTGGGGACGGCGTCGCGGACGGCCCCGCGCTCGGCCCGGCCCGCCGCCCGCGCGGCCATTGTCTCCGCGCCTCTGCCGCAGGCGGGCTCGGAAGGCGGCGTGGCCTCGCTTCCCGCGTCTGGCCCCGCTCGCTCCCCGCCGGCTAGCCTCGGGCGGCGGGTCCGTTCCGCACCTACCTCCGGCAGTGGCTCCGGGACGCGGTGCGGACCTGCGGGCTAGCGGCGAGCGGGGGCGGGGGCGCCTCCGGACCCTCTGACCATCTTTGGAAGAGGCGCGGCGGAGGCTGCCTGCTAGCGCAGCTCCAGCCCACAAGCGGCTCCTATTTTGGTGCCCCGGCTGCTCCCCGCCTCCAACCGAACAGCCCCCCACGCTGCTGGGGCGCGGGGCCACTCGCGGGAACTCACGGATGGCGGGGCCGCGCTGCGGGCAGGAGCGGGGTGGGCGCGCGGGCGCGTGGCTGCACTCCTACCCGAGGCTCCCCCTGCAGCAGGTGGGAAGGCTTCTCCGAGGAGACCGCCCGGGCCACTTTTCCCTCTTTCCTTAGACCTGTCTCCCTAGCCCCACCCCCAACACAGACACTCCCGAGAGTTTTCTCTCTAGACAAACTCCATAAGTCCTGATTTAGAACCAGATATAGGGATTGGGGACCTCCTTTCTCCCTCTTTCAGTAGCTCTCCCCAGCCCAGGACCTAATTGTGGAGTGGAATTGCGGGTGGATGTTGGAGAGAATACAACAAAGCTATAGGTCTGGGGTTGAGGTTACCTTCAAAATGCCAGAAGTAGGGGCTACTTTCCCATGAACTCCATTCTACCCCTTAGGAGAGCACTCTGGAGCCCCAGGGACTAATTGGTACAGTTTGGGTTAACTTGGAGCTTTGAGAAAAACTGAAAGTAGCCAGGGCCAAGGATTCAGGTTCCAGTATTTAGAGTAGCTGGAAGGAGCAGTCTCCAGTCTTTCTTCTGGTGGCAGCCAGTCCAATCACATAAAGGTGTCTATATGCTACACCAGAAAGTTCACTTTGTTGGACTTTTTTGTTCCAACAAAACCTAATATCAAACATTTTCATTCATTCATTTGCAAGACTGTATTGAGTGCCTGCTTAGGCATAGGCACTGGTAACGATGTAGTGAAAGATGGTCCATAACTTTCATGGAGTTTACAGTGTAGCCCATTGCTTCAAGGCAAATAGATGGAGAAACAATAGAAACGGTGACAGACCATTTTCTTGGGCTCCAAAATCACTGTGGACGGTGACTGCAGCCATGAAATTAAGACAGTTGCTTTTTGGAAGAAAAGCTATAACAAACCTAGACAGTGTGTTAAAAAGCAGAGACATCACTTTGCCAATGAAGGTCCATCTAGTCAAAGCTATGGTTTTCCAGTAGTCATGTACAGATGTGAGAGTTGGACCATAAAGAAGGTTGACCGCAGAATTGATGCCTTTAAACTGTGGTGCTGGAGAAGACTCTTGAGAGTCCCTTGGACTTTGAGGAGATCAAATCAGTCAGTCCTAAAGGAAATCAGTCCTGAATATTCACTGGAAGGACTGATGCTGAAGCTGAAGCTCCAGCCACCTAATGCAAGCAGCCAACTCATTGGGAAAAGACTTTGATCCTGGGAAAGATTGAAGGCAGGAGGAAAAGGGGATGACAGAGGATGAGATGGCTCAATAGCATCATCAACTCAATGGACACGAGCTTGAACAAACTCTGGGAGATGGTGAAGGACAGAGAAGCCTGGCGTGCTGCAGTCCGTGGGGTTGCAAAGAGTCGGACATGACTTAGCAATTGAACAACAATAACTACAGTATATGTTTTTCCGGAACTCTCTTGCTTTTTCGATGATCCAACAGATGTTGGCAATTTGGTCTCTGGTTCCGTTGCTTTTTCTAAATCCAACATCTGGAATTTCACGGTTCACATACTGCTGAAGCCTGGCTTGGAGAATTTTGACTATAGTGATGGGTAAATGCCTAAGTACTGTTAATTTCCCACTAGCCTTGAGGATTCTGAAGCTAAAGCCCTCTAGTATACTTAATGGGCTTCCCTAGTGGCTCAGGCAGGAGAAGGCAATGGCAACCCACTCCAGTACTCTTGCCTGGAAAATCCCATGGACGGAGGAGCCTGGTAGGCTGCAGTTCATGGGGTTGCTATGAGTCAGACACGACTGAGCGACTTCACTTTCACTTTTCACTTTCCTGCCTTGGAGAAGGAAATGGCAACCCACTCCAGTGTTCTTGCCTGGAGAATCCCAGGGACGGGGGAGCCTAGTAGGCTGCCGTCTATGGGGTTGCACAGAGTCGGACACAACTGAAGCGACTTAGCAGCAGCAGTAGCAGTGGCTCAGGTGGAGAAGGTAATGGCGACCCACTCCAGTACTCTTACCTGGACACTTCCATGGACAGAGGAGCCTGGTAGGCTGCAGTCCATGGGGTCACTAGGAGTCGGGTACGACTGAGTGATTTCACTTTCACTTGTCACTTTCATGCATTGGAGAAGGAAATGGCAACCCACTCCAGTATCCTTGCCTGGAGAATCCCAGGGACAGAGGACCCTAGTGGGCTGCCATCTATGGGGTCGCACAGAGTCGGACACGACTGAAGCGACTTAGCAGCAGCAGCAACAACAACAGTGTAGCCAGCTTAAGGGAGGAAGGAGACCAGGATGAAAGAACACCAGAGCCCCAGTGTGTTTCTCAGAATATGGTCTGAGAGACAATATACAAACAATGACCAGACTGTATATGACAACAGAACTCTGAACCACACAAAAAGCCCAAGAAGCCAAACCACAACTTCTGCAGCAATTAGAGTAGACCAATTAGACCAGCAATTAGACCAGAATACTGGAGTGGGTTGCCATTTCCTTCTCCAGGGGATCTTTCTGACCCAGGAAGTGGTCAGTGACAGCCAACTTACTGATTTTTACCCCTACTTCCAACTCAGGACCAACCAGAGAAAGCCAATTTGTTCCCCATACCAATCGCATAAAATATTCCTTGATTCTAATAGTTGGCCTGGAGCTTTATTTACGAGGCCAACAACCTCAAATAAAGCAAACCGGAGACCTTCCTCTTCTTCCTCTTTTACAAAGCTTGTCCACTCCCCTACCTGCCTTTGAGCTTCTATCAAAGGCAAATAATGTTCTGACTCTCTGGCTATAGCAAGATCTGAATAAATGGCCTCTGTTCTCATTTGGGTGATTTTAGTTTAATTCCACAAGTCAGACCATCTCAATTGAATTATGTGGGATGCTAGAATCTGCATTTTAATCAAGGGCATCAGATGATTCTTTTGCACAATTAGAATGTCAGACCTAAAATGGGAGAAAAATGAAAGATTTACTATCTCAACATTTGGTAAACAGTTTAGTAGAGAAGAAATGTATATGAGATCTTTTTCAGGCTTAATATTCTCCTGTGTCACTTATCTATCATGTAGCTTAACTGAGCTTCTCAGATCCTTAATTTTCTGACTCGTAAAAGAAAATATCAGTACTTTCTCAACTAACATAAGGTTACTGGAAAGATAAAGCAAAATTATGACTGATGCTGAAACTGAAGCTCCAATACTTCGGCTGCCTAATGCGAAGAGCCAACTGATTGGAGAAGACCCTGATGCTGGGCAAGATTGAGGGCAGGAGGAAAAGGGGAAGACCAAGGATGAGATGGTTGGATAGCATCACCGATTCAATGAACATGCGTTTGAGCAAACTATGGGAAATGGTGAAGGACAGGGAAGTCTGGCGCACTGCAGTCTACGGGGTGCAAAGCATCAGACATGACTTAGCAACTAATCAAATGACCATGAAAATACTTAGGATGTGGTATATAAATATTAACTATTATAATGAATAAGTGTGAGTGTATATGTTAGTTGCTCAGTCGTGTCCAACTCTTTGCAACTCCATGAACTGTAGCCCGCCAGACTCCTTTGACCGTAGAATTCTCCAGCCAAGAATACTGGAGTGGGTTGCCATTCCCTTCTCCAGAGGATCTTCCCAATCCAGTGATCGAACATGGGTCTCCTGCATGGCAGACAGATTCTTTACCATCTGAGCCACCAGAGAAGCCCATAATGAAAGGATATTTGCACTCCTCTATCACAACCTCAATTTGAAAATTAGTATCTTATTAACATTTCTTCCAAAATTACAAACTTTGTAGTTAATTGTAATTAAAGTTTGTCCTTCATAATGAGGAGTGATGTCATTGTTGGTGTTGTCATTCGAGGACACAATTGTGACTGATTGAAGATGGAAGTGTGGCTGTTTGTGGCATGATGCTCTTTGTTATACAGTAAGTACAGGCTCTATCTAACTCAAAGGAGGGCTTCTAGAATCATAATAGCTTGTAAACATGTAACAAATGATTCTCGAATAACAGAATTCACTACTATATTGTCATTTGTGTAGTTATTTCAGATTGCTGCAGAGCCCAGCTAATACTTCTGCTTTCACTGCCTGACATTCGTTGGTTTTGAATTATTGCTTAAAAGTATATATCAGCTACATGTCTACTATAACTAAAAGAAAAGAGCCCAAAAAAGTGCATATCAGCATAGAGTAGACTGCTTCAACCTGCCAGAAGAAGAGCAGCCTGCCAACAGAACGGTATGAGCAAAAGCAGTTCCTCTTTACTACACGCTTTATCAGAAATCCACTGCAAATTCTAATAGATGCGATGCACTCAGAAATATATAATTAGCATTCATAAATCAAATAAATTAATGACACTGTTCAAGAAAACAACCATGCCATCTGTGAATCCAAGTCTTAGGGAAATAAAGAGCCACCATAAGATGAGACATGAAAGACTTGTGGCAGATACTGAGATTGGCATGGAGTTGGAATCCTTTGGACATCACACTGTACTTTTCAAAAGACAGTTTATAAAAATAACAACTTTGTTGTTTTTAACCTTATTAGTACATCTTTCCACTAAATGTTGCTACATTGTTAAATGTTTGGTATGCTAATTGGGATAGCATTATCAATACATATAAATGTGCCAGTATATACAGAAAATTTTGTGTACTTCATTTAAGCTACTCATTAAGATGAGTTGATGTTAAGTAAAAAAAAAATAGGTATAATTTATAAAGCCACTGAATACAGCTGTATAAGTTGTGCACTGCACAATTCCAGCTCATTCCACTCAGATTGCTATGTGGACAGTCTCAGGAATTGTATGGTATAAAATCAGCACAGGTACATGGGGCTCCCCTGGAGTTGCTACATCTTGGCAAAGCCTTCTGGGTATGCTTCCTGGAAAATAAACATTCTGATGACTGGGCAACAAGTGCTTTCACAAGTCAGAAGGTTTCCAGTTCCTTGTTTTCAACAAAAGTCAAAGAGCATTTTTGACAAATAACTTGGAAAGAATCCATGAAATGAATAGCACTGCTATAATAAAATTCCTCTCATTCCTATCTTGTTGTCTGTGTGAACACATTTTCTCAGGAACTGTATCTATAGAAATGAAAAACAGGAATATCACTGATCCTAAAGTCTGTCTCATGCCAGCAGGAAGCAATAGTTAGCCAAGATACATGGTCTAAATGAAAGGAAAATAGCCCAATTCATCAGACTGAAATAATTTTTGATAAATTTTTACTTTTGATTTAATTTAAGCGTATTTATGTTGTTTGGTTAATTATAATAATCAGTTCAGTTCAGTCGCTCAGTCGTGTCTGACTTTTAATCAGCCTAGAAATTTTTTTACTACTTGAGAATCAAGAACATAAAATAGTTAAAATTCTAATTTATGTACATATTTGTTCAGAGAAGTTTAAAAGGTAGTAAGATTTTCAAGTATAAAAACATATAGATGATACTTTCTTTGAATGTTTCCAATATGCATGAATTTCAGTTACCACCATTTTGTTAAATAACACCAATCCATCAAACAGGGTTCAAGTTTTAATTACTCTTGTGTATTTTTAATAACTTTAATTGCATAAAATAGAAATTTTGTCCTCTAGCTCTTCAGTCCACAAATCACTGCATAAGTAACAGGTGAGCATCATGGTTAGCGACCAATCACGTCTCTTCTTTCAAAGTCCATTGTGATTGGTCAGCGTGCATCTGTTATTCAGTTCACAGACAGACAACAAAGCTTCTAGTTGTCTTGCCTCCTGTCTGTGATAAATCTGCACAGTATTTTACAAAAATAGATGATTGAAAGAGGGCACTGGACAACGAAAATGAAAACGTAGCAAAGAAGTAAGAGTGATATTGCCAAAAGCAGAGCTTGAATTTAGCATAATGAAGTTCCAGGAGAGAGGGCTGAGCGTGGGAATGTTGACCGTGCCACCAGTGAAAAGACCAGATTGCAGCCAGCTGAACTCGGTGCAGGTGAACTTTCTGACTTAAAGAGGAAAGTGGTTGTTGTTGGAAAAAAAGGATAACAGTGTCCTAGAAGAAGTAACGCTGGTAAAAATTTTCACTTTCAAAAGAACTCTTGGAGATACGTCACAACATTGCAAGTGCAAAGGATAAAATGTTGGAAGCTGATCCAACTTTAGAAATAAGACAATTCACTAAGGCATAGAAACATGATCACTCTCTATTGTAAGTTATAGGACAAAAAGAAGGCGGTGAAAACTCTTTATTCTTAATAAATGTTTTACAAAAAAACTTATACTTTTATTTCCAATGTTTCTAATTGCAGTGTGTGTGTGTGTCAGTTGCTCAGTCGTGTCCGATTCTTTCTACCCCATGGACTGTAGCCCACCAGGCTTCTCTGTCCATGGAATTCTCCAGGCAAGAATACTGGAGTGGGTTGCCATTTTCTTCAGGGGATCCTTCCAGGAGAAGGAACTGAACCCGGGTCTCCTGCATTGCAGGCAGATTCTTTACAGCCTGAGATACCAGGGAAGTACACCAAGTAAATATTGGTCCTACTGTTTTTCATTTTCCGATACATTTATAGGAAACGTATAGAAACTGTCTTCTGATACCAGTCAGTTTTTAATATCTTGACAAAAAAAACTTGAAGGTCACAGGACAATCACAGTTGTTCTTACTGATTACAAAGATTATTTTGCATGATAATTTTGCAAATTTTCCTATGAGGACTGCCTATATTTTCAGTAGGACAACATTCTCTGGGAGAATGGAAACATGAGCTCGGGAGAAAAAAAAAAAAGAGGGCTTCTCTGATGGTCCATTGGTTAAGAATCCACCTGGCAATGCAAGGGATACCAGTTCGAATTTTGGTCTGGGAAGACCCCATATGCCTTGGAGCAGCTAAGCCTGTGCACCATGATTACTCAGCACTCGAGAGCCTGCAAGCTGCAACTACTGAAGACCGCTCCGAAAAAAGAGAAGCCACTGCGGTGAAAAGCCCGCACAGTACAATGAAAAATAGCCCCCCTGGCCGCAACTAGAGAAAGCCTGCATGCAGCAACCAAGGTCCACACAGCCAACAATAAATAATAAATCTTTAAAAAAGAATAAGATAAAAATCCCTCACTGTTAAAGAACAACTTGTCTATGTATTTTTAAAGGAATCATGGTAGGTTTCAAATAATTATAGTTACCTTTCACTAAATAGATTTTAAAGTGTTATTTTAAAGCCTACTAAAAAGTCATTATTTATAATATTCTAGAAGTTATAACCTTGGAAAATGTTTAAACTTACAATGAAAAGTTTTCAATATCAATCTAAAAATGTAGAAGTGAGTCCATATGTTACTTTTGGGGTACTTGTTCAAAAAACATATGAAAGACCACTGGTTCATTCTCAAAATAGGAACTAGCTTACTACACTTGGAGGGAGGGTCATTTAAAAGACAGTGCTTCACTGAGGATATGTTTTTGGGTGCCATAGTTCAGTTCAGTCGATCAGTCGTGTCCGACTGTTTGCAACCCCATGAATCACAGAACACAGGCCTCCCTGTCCATCAGCAGGTCCCGGAGTTCACCCAGACTCACATCCATCGAGTCAGTGATGCCATCCAGCCATCTCCTCCTCTGTCGTCCCCTTCTCCTCCTGCCCCCAATCCTTCCCAGCATCAGAGTCTTTTCCAGTGAGTCAACTCTTCGCACGAGGTGGCCAAAGTACTGGAGTTTCAGCTTTAGCATCATTCCTTCCAAAGAAATCCCAAGGTTGATCTCCTTCAGAATGGACTGGTTGGATCTCCTTGCAGTCCAAGGGACTCTCAAGTCTTCTCCAACACCACACTTCAAAAGCATCAATTCTTCGGCACTCAGCTTTCTTCACAGTCCAACTCTCACATCCATACATGACCACTGGAAAAACCATAGCCTTGACTAGACGGACCTTTTTGGCAAAGTAATGTCTCTGCTTTTCAATATGCTATCTAGGCTGGTCATAACTTTCCTTCCAAGGAGTAAGCGTCTTTTAATTTCATGGCTGCAGTTACCATCTGCAGTGACTTTGGACCCCCCAAAAATAAAGTCTGACACTGTTTCCCCATCTATTTCCCATGAAGTGATGGGACCAGATGCCATGATCTTAGTTTTCTGAATCTTGAGCTTTAAGCCAACTTTTTCACTCCCCTCTTCCACTTTCATCAAGAGGTTCTTTAGTTCCTCTTCACTTTCTGCCATAAGGGTGGTGTCATCTCCATATGTGAGGTTATTGATATTTCTCCCAGCAATCTTGATACCAGCTTGTGTTTCTTCCAGTCCAGCGTTTCTCATGATGTACTCTGCATATAAGTTAAATAAGCAAGGTGACAATACACAGCCTTGATGTACTCCTTTTCCTATTTGGAATCAGTCTGTTGTTCCATGCCCAGTTCTAACTCTTGCTTCCTGACCTGCATACAGGTTTCTCAAGAGGCAGGTCAGGTAGTCTGGTATTCCCATCTCTTTCAGAACTTTTCACAGTTTATTGTGATCCACACAGTCAAAGGCTTTGGCATAGTCAATAAAGCAGAAATAGATGTTTTTCTGGAACTCTCTTGCTTTTTCCATGATCCAGCGGATGTTGGCAATTTCATCTCTGGTTCCTCTGCCTTTTCTAGAACCAGCTTGAACATCTGGAAGTTCACGGTTCACATATTGCTAAAGCCTGGCTTGGAGAATTTTGAGCATTACTTTACTAGCGTGTGAGATGAGTGCAATTGTGCGGCAGTTTGAGCATTCTTTGGCATTGCCTTTCTTTGGGATTGGAATGAAAACTGAGCTTTTCCAGTCCTGTGGCCACTGCTGAGTTTTCCAAATTTGCTGGCATATTGAGTGCAGCACTTTCACAGCATCATCTTCCAGGATTTGAAATAGCTCAGCTGGAATTCCATCACCTCCACTAGCTTTATTCATAGTGATGCTTTCTAAGGCCCACTTGATTTCACATTCCAGGATATCTGGCTCTAGGTTTGTGATCACACCATCATGATTATCTTGGTCATGAAGATCTTTTTTTGTATAGTTCTTCCATGTATTCTTGCCACCTCTTCTTAATATCTTCTGCTTCTGTTAGGTCCATACCATTTCTGTTCTTTATTGAGCCCATCTTTGCATGAAATGTTTCCTTGGTATCTTTAATTTTCTTGAAGAGATCTCTGTCTTTCCCATTCTGTTGTTTTCCTCTATTTCTTTGCATTGATTGCTGAGGAAGGCTTTCTTATCTCTCCTTGCTGTTCTTTGGAACTCTGCATTCAGATGCTTATATCTTTCCTTTTCTCCTTTCCTCTTAGCTTTTCTTCTTTTCACAGCTATTTGTAAGGCCTCCCCAGACAGCCATTTTGCTTTTCTGCATTTCTTTTCTATGGGGATAGTCTTGATCCCTGTCTCCTGTACAATGTCATGAACCTCCGTCCATAGTTCATCAGGCACGCTATCTATCAGATCTAGGCCCGGTACCACAGTTAAAGCTAAATTTCAGATAAAATTAATACATGGAAGAAGATAATAAACTAGGATCTTTTTCAATTAAGAAAAAAAAAAAGAAACCCAATTCTTCTGGCTAGAGAAAGTACCATGGGATTCTCCAGGGAAGACTACTTGAGTGGGTTGCCATTCCCTTCTCCAGGGGAACTTCTTGATCCAGGAATTGAACTCAGGTCTCCTACCACAGGCGGAACTTTACAGTCTGAGCCACCAGGGAAGCTATTCTTCTGGCTGAAAGTGTTAGTCATACAGTCGAGTCTGTCTCTTTGGGACCCCATGGACTACATAGCCCGTCAGGCTCCTCTGTCCTTAGAATTCTCCAGGCAAGAATACTGGAGTGGGTAGCCGTTCCCTTATCCAGGGGATCTTCCCTACCCAGGGATCAAACCTGGGTCTCCCACACTGCAGCAGATTCTTTGCCATCCGAGCCAGCAGGGACCCAGAAAAAGTAAGAGCACTGGCTCAAATCAACCAAAACAGACTGATACTCTCCTCAGTCACAGATTAAAACTGTCCAATGATTCTCTATTTCATTCAGTAAAAATCAAAGTACTTACAAGGATCTCCAGCACCCCCTTACCCAGGCCAGCTTCTCCCCTCACCAGGAATGGGTTGCCTCAGGGTCTCACTGCTAGCTATTCCTTTTGCCTGCCCAGCTCTTTTCCCAAAAATACTATATGATCTGGTCACTCACCTCTACTGGATTTTTTGCTCAAATATCAACTTCCCAACAAGGCCTTTTTTTTTTTTACCAACCTATTTAAAATTATCTCCACATCCTACCTGTTATTCCCTATTCCCCTTCCCAGCTTTAATTCATAATCCTTATTACCATCTATGATATCATATATTTTGCATATTTTTTAGTTCGTTGTGAGATTTCTCCCACTAGAACATAAACTCCATGAAAGCAGTGATTTTATGTTTTGTTCATTGTATATCCCCCATTCATTCTAGTATTCCTAAAACAGTGTCTGCCACATAATAGGCACTCAATAAAGGTTTTTTATACCAGTGAAAATATGAGCAGATTATAAGTAAGACTTTCAGAATTTGCTTTAAAAATTTGCTCAGGGCTCAGAGTTCTTCAAGAAATTATATAAATGACAATCCACAGACACTGCCTTCCTGCAGAACATGATCTAAAAGTTTTGTGCTTTTTTTCATTTTCAAATTCAAAGCATCAGGCTTATTTTTTTATTAATGAATTCATTTATTTATTGTTGGCTGTGCTGGGTCTTCACTGCTGCACATGGGCTCTTCTCTAGTTACGGAGAGCAGAGGCTACCCTCTGGCTGCAGTGCTCTGGCTTCTCAGTACAATGGCTTCTCTTGTTGTAGAGCGCAGGCTCGAAACATACGGGTTTCAATGGTTGTGCCTTCTGGGCTCTAAAGCTCAGTAGTTGTGGTGTGTGGGCTTAGTTGCTTCACAGCATGTGGGCTCTTCACAGATCAGGGATTAAACCCATGTCTACTGCCTTGGCAGACGGATTCTTTACCACGAGCCACCAGGGAAGCCTGCATCTGATTGACATATCTCTTCATTTTCCTTCTCACTCACAGCATGCTTAGGAGGTCTTTATCACTTCTACCTTGACTTACTGCAAGACTTTTCTGTGTCATCTCTTCCTTTTCCTCCCAAGCTGTACATTACCTTTCATACCACCTGAACACAACTTTCTTGACATCACTTCCCTTTACTTGCTCCTAAGAGGTACCTGGAAGAAATTCAAACTCCATTGATTAGCTTACAAATCTGTCCATAAATTGGCCAAATCCTACTTACAAAGCTTTATTCCACTACTCCCCAGTGTAAACATTTAACTTCAGTAGGCCAGATATTAATAGATTATCACTACCTAAAGAATATGCTGTACCCACCCCTATCTTGGCTCACATTATTCCCTTCATCTGGGAAGCTCTATCAAGTCCTTTCCATTTTTCCAGGTCCTTTCCATGCTTAATGTATAGATCACAGTCTACCTCTTTCATAAAGCTTCTATCACAGTTAATCAATTGAGCGAATACAAAACACAATACTGTATGGTCATCTAGTCCTTCCTTGACTTAAACACTTTTTATGCTGATTACTAAGATGCTTTATGAAGCATACTTGGGAATTATGAATTACATATATATGTATCTCACCCTTCAATCAACTGTAAACGCTTTGAAGGACATCATTCTTTGTAGGACATAGTCCTACACTTCTTAAACGTCCACAGGTTTTTGTTTTATTTAGGTTTGCTTTCTTGCACATAGTAGACTCTCAAAATATTTGCTTACTGTAGTCTTTTTCTCCCCTCAAAAATTGTGCAACAGGATATTTTTCTGGATTTAAATCTGAAAAAGGTTAACTTGTTAATAAATCCCTAAAAGAACATATTCTCATATTGAACTGAGGAAAGTAGAACATTGCATAGACCAAGTTGTGAAAAGAGTTGAGATTTTTGGTATGTAACAAAATCCAGAATATGACTGTAGAGGGGTAGAAAAAAATGTGAATGAGCAAGTTTTCCAGTTTGTACAGTTTTAAAATCCCGTGTGACAAATGTTAGTTTAATTGTAATCATATTTTACTAGTTGTTTAAACATAAATCTGAAAATTTATTATTTGAATATAAAAGACAAACTAATTTTTTACTAAGTAATGTCTTGAATAAGCAATGAGTGTTTCTAAGAATGTCTGTGTTAGGAACATTTATGTTAATGTTTTGTTTCAATATGAACCATCATCACATAGATATCAGTTTGTATGACATAAGTCAGATAGATTTAGCTTTTGGCCAGAAATATATTATTCCATAAGCCCTAGTAGAGCACATCAAAAAAATCTCTCTTCAACAGAACCATCACACTGTCCACCTGAAAAAGAAACCCATCAGAAGGTACAAAAATGATAGGGTTTTAGGTAAGAGTCAAGGCAATTAATTACTATTAATATATTCCCTACAGCTGGTCTCATCTAAAGATGTGCTGTGGGATTGTTAAGTCAGCAAAGGGCTCTCCCTCTCATCTTCTGAAAGAAAAAAGCATATCTCATAATAAGGGTAGGAAGCGGCTATAAATTCCAGTCCCATTATCACACTATTAGCAGAGCTCAGTCTGGGGCCTGCCTGTGACATACCAGCTGTCCCCTGGAAGGAGCTTATGAGACTATAAGTGATGATCTTTTCTAACTCTCCTTCAGGACTAGTACAAACTAGGAGCTAAAAAAATTTCAAATGCTATGACAGTAAATGAATATGTGGGTATATCAGAGATAACATTTTTTAAAAAGTAGAATAAAGATGTAATTATAACTCATATTATAAAAGACTGTACTTGTACTACAAAAGCAGATTGAAACTAATAGATTTGTTGTGCCACAGTACATATAATATATAGGAATTTCCAGGTGGTGCTAGTAGTAAAGAACCCTCCTGCCAATGCAGGAGATGTGAGATACACAGGTTTGATCCCTGGGTTGGGAAGATCCCCTGGAGGATCTTGCACAGCAACCCACTCCAGTATTCTTGCCTGGAGAATCCCATGCACAGAGGAGCCTGGTGGGCTACTCCATAGGATCACACAGAGCCAGACAGGACTGAAGCAACTTAGCACAGCACAGCACATATAATACATGGGTAGGAAAAGAAGCCTCGTATGTATCTAATGCATGAAGGAAGTGACTGAGTTAGGCATCAAAAATATTAAACACTCAGGTGGTGATTGCTATGATGTGACAAGGCTGTGGACTTGGTCATAAGGAAATTATTACACAGAGGAAAATATTTTGGATCCGTCGCTGTAAGAGTAGCAGTATTCTGTCTGTACAATTGCTGTATCTTCACTTCATCCAGGGATAAAGCATACAGACTTTTAGTCATTAAGTGGTTCTCAAACAGGGATTATTGGCAATGTCTAGGGATGCTTTTGGTTGTCACAACTTGCCAGTGAAGTGAAAGTCGCTCAGTCATGTCCAACTCTCGGTGACTCCATGGACTATACAATACAGTCCATGGAATTCTCCAGGCCAGAATACTGGAGCTGTTCCCTTCTCCAGGGGATCTTTCCAACCCAGGGATCAAACCCAGGTCTCCCACATTGCAGGTGGATTCTTTACCAGCTGAGCCACAAGGGAAGCCCAAGAATACTGGAGTGAGTAGCCTATCCCTTCTCCACCAGGTCTTCCCAACCCAGGAATCAAACTGGGATCTCCTGGATTGTAGGCAGATTCTTTACCAATTGAGCTGTCATGGAAGCCCGAAAATGAAAGTTGCTCAGTAGTGTCTGACTCTTTGTGACCCCATGGACTACACAGTCCATGTAATTCTCCAGGCCAGAATACTGGAGTGGGTAACTTTTCCCTTCTCCAGGAGATCTTCCCAAACCAAGGATTGAACCCAGATCTCCCACATTGCAGTGGCTTCTTTACCAGCTGAGCCACAAGGGAAGCCCAAGAATGCTGGAGTAGGTAGCCTATCCCTTCTCCAGTGGATCTTCCTGACCCAGGAATCAAACCAGGGTGGTCTCCTGCATTGCAGGCGGATTCTTTACCAACTGAATTATGAGGGAAACCCTAACTTGGCAGGAGGAGTGCTAGTGGCATCTAGTGAGTAGAGGTCGGGAATGCTGCTATTCTACAATGTACAAGAAACACATACTCCCCCCCTGGCCCCCAAAAAGAAATCATCCAGCCCCGAAAGTCTATACAGTGCCAAAGTGGAGAAAGCCCGTACCAGTTCCCACTCTAGCAGTTAATTTCTGTCTAGGAGCTTTTCTTCGATGATCAAGTTCATATGAGCTATGGTAGGCTATTCTGTGGCAGGTAAGCCTGAGCATAACCACATTTTGGCTGCTCATTTAGAGAGACAGGCTGGACTCACCTGTAGGAACTAAACTGATTTTCAGGTTATTTCTATGGCACCTGGACTTGGCCTATAAGCCAGTCGAGACTGCTTTCTGGGTTTTATTGTCTTTATAGGAAGTGCCGCTAGATTCAGCACCTTAGGCAGTCAAGTGGCAACCAAGTATTAAGAAGTATTTCGTCTATGAGTGTGTCAGAAAAGCAGAAGCTCAAGTCCCACCCCAGAACTATTGAAAACAATTTGTATTTTAACATGATCCCCAGCAAAGCATTGTTCTAATACACACTGAGGAAAAAAGGAAAAGAGAAGAAAGACAGTGCTTATAAGAGCAAAATGAGATAACCAGTGACTTGATCCTGAATACAGTCCTGTGTCCAGTTCAAGGACAGTCTTAAAGGTCAGAGAGGATTTTGAGTAGGTCAGAGAAGAGTCATGAAAATAAAAACTGCTTTCTGATAATCAGATAAAGAAGTCATAGTTATTTAGCTCAAAGACAAGAAAACTAAGCAACATGAAGAGTTCAAACCTGTGACCTATTAATATGCTAAAAAATTAAAAGCAAGATTGATCCCAAAATGGTTTTGTAGTAAAAGGAAAACCTCCTTCTAAAGGCCTTAAAAATAGGGTGACTTAACTTTATTTAGAGAATAGCTAGTTAGTTCAGTCGTGTCTGACTCTGCAATCCCATGGACTGCAGCACACCATAGACAGAAGATAGCTCCCTGTAGCCAACACTAGAGAACACTTAGATTCATAATGACATTAGAATTACAGAATTTTACAACTGGAAGGCAGTTAGGGATAAAATTTGCTCAGTCTAGTCATTTTACAGAAAGTAAAATGAATTCCAGAGAAGCAAAATAATTCAGCAAAATCACAGAGCTATTTACCAGTTAGAACTGGGACTAGTGTTCATGTTTCTTGTTTCAACATCACCTAGTTTTGAAGAATTCTTTTATTACTTGGTTCTGTGACCTTACCAAGCTTGTTTTCTTATATAAAAATATTGGAGCAATATTCCTATTTTAAAAGATAGTTGAAAATAAAATAAGTTTATACTTAAATTACATATGTAGCTTGAAGTGAAGTGAAAGTCACTCAGTCATGTCAGACTCTGTGACTCCATGGACTATACACTCCATGGAATTCTCCAGGCCAGAACACTGGAGTAGGTAGCCTTTTCCTTCTCCAGGGGATCTTCCCAACCCAGGTCTCCTGTATTGCAGGCAGATTCTTTACCAGCTGAGCCACATGGGAAGCCCAAGAATACTGGAGTGGGTAGCTTATCACTTCTCCAGTGGATCTTTCCCACTCAGGAATCAAATGGGGGTCTCCTGCATTGCAGGCAGATTCTTTACCAACTGAGCTAATAGGGAAGCCCTGTTATATACTTTCCTAATACAGTAGTTTATAGCGTATACTTTCCTAATAGCTTGTAGCTTATACCTTCCTAATACAGTAACCATGTCAGACTTCAATACTGTTCTTTTATTATATGGATTCCTTAAAGGACAAGGATCTTTCCTATTTTCCTTCCTCCCAACTTCCCTCCCTCCCTCTTTTCCTTTCTTCCTTCCTCTTTACCATTCTTTCTTTTTTAATCTCTTCATTCCATTTAAAGTGCAAAAATGTACATTTAAATTAAAAATTTTAACCTTAAAGAATATTAATACAGGTAAATACTTAGGCTATAATTTTAAGTGATAAAAGCAATATGACAATTATAAGAATAATCCATCTATATCAAAGAGCACATATATATATACATATATAATAGACACACACACACATACATATATACAAACACATTTGGGGAAAATTCTGAAAGGATTTGGTGTATAGTGACATTATAAGCAATTACTTTGCAAATGTCACCCAAGCAGTGAAGCAGCACTGGGGCGTCTGGACAGTAGTAAGCAGTGCTTGGCAAAGTTTTTATCTGGAAGTTGCTGGAGAAGGTCTGGGCACAGATTTGGCTGCATGTGTGACCTGTGCAGTCAGAAGGATCCCACTCTTGGTTTAATGCTTTGCTGTCTTGGAATCCTTAATAATCTTTGAACAAGAGGTTTCATATTTTCACTGTGTTCTGGGTCTCACAAATTACGTGCAGCCGGTCCTGTGTGAACAGCTTAGGGTTATAGGGTGTGCTCTGTCTCAGGAGGTCTTGATTTCTTTAAATTTATTTTTCTTTTTAAAGAAGTAAAGTCACATTATAAAAAATTAGAAAACACATTAGCAGGAAAAATTAAGTCTCTGTTAAACTCTCAAAGGCAGAGACATTTTTAGGAGCATCTCTCCATAGGTCACAATGATGTTCAGTGTCTGGTCAGAAGAATAAAAAGTAATTTGTTACTTTATAGTTTAAATTGCCAAACACATAATTACAAAAGAGCTATGTGTATGAAAATCAGACTTTTCCTTGAGATTAGCTATTGTGTTAGTTTTTACTGCTATGTAACAAATTAAGACAAATTTAGCAGTTTAAAACAACACAAAAACATTGTCACAAGTATCTGTAGGTCAAAAATCTGGGCAGTGTGGCTGGGTTCTCAGCTCAGGGTCTCAGCAGGCTGAAATCAAGGTGCCAGCCTGGGCTGTGTTTCTCATCTGGGGCTCACAGTCCTCTTCCAGACTCGCATGACTGGTGGCAGAATTCATTTCCTTGCAGTTTATTGTAGGATTGTAGTCCCTGTTTCTTTGTTGGCTGTCAGCCAGAGGCTGCTCTCAGCTCTACAGGCTGTCCACATTCCTCATTATATGCCTTCTTCCATCTTTAAACCAGCCAGGGCATGTTGAATCTTTCTTGTGGTTTGAATCACTGACTTCCTTTTCCGCTACCAGCCAGGAAAACTCTCTGCTTTTAAAGGGCTCGTGTGTTTAGGTCAGGTCCAACCCAGACATTCTACTTTAAAGTCAATTTGCCATAAACCATAACCTAATCATAGTGGTAAAATACATCAAATTCACAGTACTAAGGATTATGTTTAGCATGTACACCAGGGCATGGGACATCTCAGGGACCATTTTAGAATTCTGCCTACCATGGCTATCCTAGAGTCTCCTTTGAAGAACAGAAGTTCCTCTACTTCTCTGCCCAATCCTATTATGATATAAATAGTCTTTCTTAATTTCTATTTTTAATTCTAGCATCTCTATAAGCTCACAGTTTAGTATAATAAAATTGGCCATGGAAAATCTGCTTAGCTTTGAGGGAAACAGAGATTCTTTTGCTTTCAAAGGAAAATTTTTAGAGAACAAGAATACTACCTTTAAAAAATCCTAATTAGTGTGTATCAATATATTTGTTTCATTAAATCTAACATAATCTAATGGATAATAAGGCACATACTAAATTTAGACGTTTATATTTTTAAATAAAGATTAAGAACAAATTATCTAGAAATAATAAAACAAGGTTTAGAAAAGATGAACACAATATTAATATAATACAAACAATATTTATCACAGATATAACAATATTAGTATCTTCCATATACAAAGTGCTCAGAAAAACAGATAAGCAGAACACAGATCTTATACATAAATGAGCAAAGGACATGTCCAGACATTTAAAAAATAGGAAATAGAACTAACTTAATAAAGTTGGACCTCAGTGAACTAACATTGAGTATATACTACGTGTGTGAGGTGCTGGCATAAATGACAAGTGCAACACTTCTATTCAGATCCAGACACTGTTATGGTTGTGGCCAGCATCCATTCTTGTTTGGCACTTCTGTTTTTATTAGCTGGTTCCTGTGCTGTAGTAGTTGCTAAATATATTGACTATTAGCACTGATTGATTGTGTGCAAAATGCTTTATTACCCGTAATAGGCTGAATAATGGCCACCAAAAGATATCAAGTCCTAATCCCTGGAACCCATAAATGTTCCCTGGAGCCCATAAATGTTCCCTGGAACCCACAAATGGTCGCAAAGAGTTGGACATGACCGAGCGAGTGAACAGTAAGGAAAATGGGTCTTTAGAGATGGAAGTTAAGGATTCTGACTTGGGGAGATTGTCCTGGATTATCTAGTTAGGCTCTGAATGCAATTAAAAGTGTCCTTATAAGAACAGGGCAGAGGGAGACTTGACATAGACAGAAGAGGAGACAGCAATGTGGTCATGAAGGTAAAGACTGGGAAGATGATGCAGCCACAGCCAAAGAGAGCAGGCAGCCACTAGAAGCTGGAAGAAACAACAGATTCTCCCCTCAAGTCTTCAATGGAGGGTTGCCCTGCTGACACCCAGTTTGAGCCCAGTGAAACTGTCTGCGTTTTTAGCCTCTGGAACTGTGAGTGTTTTAAGCTACCCAGGTTGTGTTACTTTGTTAAGAGCAGCCATAATAAGCTACTAGCATGTCCAATTCAGTATATCTTTACAACAATCTTAGGGGTGGCAGGTACCATTATCATCTCCACATAAAGGATAAGAAAATTGAGATGTTTGGAGGCCAGGATTAGCCCAATCCAGGGCTAGAATTCAAATTGGTCTAACCTAGAGCAGAGCTTTTAATCACGTTAAATTAGGAATTAAAAATGAGATACTACAATTTCTGTTTCTGGAGGAACTGGGACTGGTCTAACCACCCCACTATAAACAATAAGAAAACTTGACAAAATATATGAAATAGGAGTTTCCAGGCACTGAACAACAGGCAGCACAGGAATGTGATCCATAAGAGAAGAGAAAACAAATGAGGTAAGTCCTATAATTGCCTGCATTTCTGCCTGGAGACATTTTCCAGCCTGAGGTGCAGGCAAGGGGAATCCCAAGCAGACCACAGTAGTTTCACTGAGTCGAGGAGTTGGAGGTAAGTTTGGGGAGGTTGAACTGGCTGCAATTTGTAGGACAGAGTACCAGACAGGAAGGAGCTAAATGGAGAAAGAGTTTCAGAAATCTGTAGGAGGAACTGTCCCCTTGACTCTATGGTGTGACTAAGACACACATGTGTAGGGTGAAACACTGTAAGTCTGGCAAAGAATGATCCCAAGACCATCACAAATTAGGTTATTCCCAGAGGTCACACAGAGCTGGAAAAGATCTAAGTTCCAACTGAAGCCAGAGAAGCCCACGGTTTTTTTACACTGGGAAACAAAGGAAAGGGGACAAAAAATGCTTATGTTAAAAGAGGAAGAAGAAAAACATTAAAAAGATGGCTAGATAGAGGAATGGACAGGAATGTGATAAAATAAGCAGAGTAAAATGTTAATATAAAATCTAGACAGCAGGTATCCATGTGTTCACTGCAAAATTAAAGGACTGATAGGGCAGTATTACGAAAAACTTTATGCCCATAAATTTCACATGAAACGGACAAAGTCCTTGAGAGACACTTTACTGGCTTAAAAGCATATCCAACACCCTTCAACTCCTCCCTCAAAAGTAGAGTTTAATTCCCCTCCCTTTGACTGTGGGCCTGACTTTGTACTGGTTTAACAAATAAAACATGGTGGAATTGATGACGTTTGATTTCTGAGGCTACGTCACAAAGGCACTGTGGTTTCCTCTTTGCCCTCTTTCTTGGATTGGTCACTTGGCAGGAAACTATGCCTTTAGGACATTCAAGCAACACTTTGAAGACACCCACGTGGTTGGAAATTGAGACCTTCTGCCAACAGTCAGCAAAAAGTTGAGATTCCTAAAAACAATCAGTGAGAAACTGAGGCTTCCTGCCAAAAACTGTGTAAGCCAGCCACCTTGCAAGCAGATCCTTCAGCTCTAGTCAAGCTTTCATATGACTAGAGCTGGAGGGGACATCCTGACCTGAGATCCTGAGCCAGAATAACCCAGTTAAGTGCCCCTGTGCCAAAGAAACTGTGAGATAACTAATGCTGAGTTGTAACCTGTCAAATTCTGAGGTAATTTACTATTCAGCAAAAGATAACAAACACTGTCACACACTGCCAAAGCTTACTCAAGAAATACTATACAACCTGAATCTATAAACAATTAAGGAAATTGAACGAGTAGTTAAAAATCTTCCAATAAAGAGAACTCCAGGTCTAGATGTCTTCACTCTTCTACTTTATCAAACATTTAAGGAAAAAAAGAAAATATCAGCTGTTATAAATTACTCCTTTCAAAGTCATCTTTTCCCCCCCTCTAGTTGCTTTATGCTTTTTCCATCATAGATTATTGGTAGTTTTAAAAGGATGTGATTTCATGTGGTTTTCATTTTCCTGTTTGGGGTTCATAAGAACTCTTGAACGTGTGGTTTGATGTCTTTCATCAGCTTTATAAGGTTCTCAGTCATTATCTTCAAATATATTGCTTGTTTCATTTTCTTCTTTCTTCCCAAGACACCAATTTCCTATGTTAGATCCTGCTATATCTTCTACCTCTTAATTTCTCTTCTGCATTTTCATTGTTTTGTCTTTCTCTACCGTATTCGTGTATTTTCTAACTTGTGTTTATTCACTAGTTCTCTCTTGAGCTATGCCTGTTCTATTATCAAATCCATCCATCAAGATTCTAATTTTAGTCATGGTAATTTTAGTTCTAGTATTTCCAAATTATGTAATTTTCAGCTGTGCCAAAATTCTCATAAGATTAGTGTCTGAAAACTCCCAATTCCTGAAGCTCATGCAGATACGTTTAAGTAAAAGCTTCTGCTGGTGTTCATTTTTATCTATTGGTGTGGCTACTTTTTGGAGAAGGCAATGGCACCCCACTCCAGTACTCTTGCCTGGAAAATCCCATGGATGGAGGAGTCTGGTAGGCTGCAGTCCATGGGGTCGCTAAGAGTCAGACCCGACTGAGCGACTTCACTTTCACTTTTCACTTCCATGCATTGGAGAAGGAAATGGCAACCCACTCCAGTGTTCTTGCCTGGAGAATCCCAGGGACGGGGGAGCCTGGTGGGCTGCCGTCTATGGGGTCGCACAGAGTCGGAGACGACTGAAACAACTTAGTAGTAGTAGTAGTAGTAGTAGTAGTAGTGGCTACTTTTTACCATGTGCCCTACAATATACTTAGAAAACTGTTTAGATTTTGCAACCTACTGCATTAATTTGGCATTGCTACAAACAGTATTACCACAAACTTAGCATATTCAAACAATGTACATTATCTCATATGTTCTATAATGACCGGGATAAACACAAAGGTATGGTCACTCACCTAGGGAATGAGACATCCTAGAGTGTGAAACCATGCGGGTCTTACTACAAACAAAGCTAGCGGAGGTGATGGAATTCTAGTTAAGCTATTTCAAATCCTAAAAGATGATGCTGTTAAAGTGCTGCACTCAATATGTCAGAAAATTTGGAAAACTCAGCAGTGGCCACAGAACTGGAAAAGGTCAGTTTTCATTCCATTTCCAAAGAAGGGCAGTGCCAAAGAATGTTCAAACTACTGGATAAGTGCACTCATTTCACATGCTAGCACGTTTATGCTGAAAATCCTTCAAGCTAGGTTTCGGGAGTATGTGAACTGAAAAATTCCAGATGTACAAGTTGGGTTTAGAAAAGGCAAAGGTACCAGAGGCCAAACTGCCAACATTCGTTGGATCATAGAGAAAGCAAGGGAATTCCAGATAAACATCTATTTCTGCTTCATTGACTACACTAAAGCCTTTGACTGTGTGGATCACAACAAACTGTGGCAAATTATCAGAGATGGGAATACCAGATTACCTTCCATCTCCTGAGAAACCTGTATGTAGGGCAAGAAGCAACAGAACGTTACATGGAACAACCTGACAATTTGATTGATTCAAAATTGGGCTGTATATTGTCACCCTTTTTATTGAACTCATATGCAGAGTACATCATGCAAAATGCCAGGCTGGGTAAGTCACAAGCTGGAATCAAAATTGCCAGGAGAAATATCAATAACCTCAGATATGCAGATGATACCACTCTAATGGCAGAAAGTGAAGAGGAACTAGAGAGCCTCTTGATGGTGAAAGAAGAGTGAAAAAGCTGGCTTAAACATTCAAAAAACTAAGATCATGGCACCTAATCCCATCATTTCACAGCAAACAGAAGGGGAAAAAGCAGCAGTGACAGATTTTATTTTCTTGGACTCCAAAGTCACTGCAGATGGTGAATGCAGCCACAAAATTAAAAGATGCCTGCTCCTTGAAAGGAAGGCTATGACAAACCTAGACAGTGTATTAAAAAGCAAAGACAACAGTCATGTATTGATGTGAGAGTCAGACCATAAAGAAGGCTGAGCACTAAAGAGTTGATGCTTTTGAATTGTAGTGCTAGAGAAGACTCTTGAGAGTCCCTCGGACAGCAAGGGGATCAAATCTGTCAATCCTAAAGGAAATTAACCCTGCATATTCATTGGAAGGACTGATGCTGAAGTTGAAGCTCCAATACTTTCGCCACCTGATGTGAAGAGCTGACTCACTGGAAAAGACCCTGATGCTGGGAAAAATCAAAGGCAGGAGATGGGGATGACAGAGGATAAGATGTTTGGATGGCATCACCAACTCAATGGACACAAGCCTAAGCAAACTCTGGGAGATGGTGGACAGGGAAGTCTGGCATGCTGCGGTCCATGGGGTCACAAAGAGTCAGACACAACTTAGCAACTGAACAATATTCTGTAGATCAGGAGTCCAGGCATAGCTCAAAGGGGCCTGTTTCAGGGTCTTTCTTACAAGGCTAAATCAAGCTGTTAGCCTGAGCTGTGATCTCAGCTGAGGTTCCACTATCCAGACTCACATGGTTGCAGTACTCAGTTCTCTGCAGACTTTTGGACCCAAGACCTACTTCTTGTTATTAGCTAGAGGCCACCCTCAGTTGTTTGCCACGTGGCCCTCTCGGAAGGCCAGTTCACAACATGGCAGCTTGCTTCTTCAAAATCACCAAGGGAGAGAGTTTCTTAAGAAGATAAGCATAAGAATCTGATACAATGATAGACACATTAATAATATATCCCATCATCTTTGTGGTAATGCATTGATTAGAAGGTGATAGACCTTCTCCACACACACAGAGCCAAGACCAGCTTACAGAGATTATGGGGGGTTACCTGATAAGACTGCTCACCATACTAAGGATAGTACCTTCCTCATAAGACAGTTCAAATTTGCTTTAGCCAAGCATCTGGGAACTCTAAAAATGGTAGATAACTTCAGGCCAATTTCAGGGATTGAGAGTATTCAGAAGTGAGCTGCCTACCCTTTGAAGCCCCGCTTACTTCTGTTAAGTAAGAAGCAAGCAGGTCACTGTTACACATCATGCGCAGCCTTTTGGGATCATTATTCAAAGAGCAAGGGTTTATCAGTACAGTCCTCATACTTCAATACCTCTTGCCCCAGGTCCCATTAAGATTGTCAAGACAGCCACTCAGTATCTCAGATGCCATTCAGAGAATGCCCAGCCCTTTCAGGTAAAAGCAGCTCACTACCTAAGTTTTTGGGGTTCCTTAGTAATTGTTTATCATCATCAGCTCTCTCTTGTCTTTAAGCAGATATTTTAAAAATCTGTTCAGCTATCAGCTTTCCAGATGCAATCTGTAGAAGATCTGGTCCAAATTACTTGATCTACAACAACTATAGAAGAAAGTCTTTTTTTTTTTTTTTAACATCTATAATTTATCATCTGTTACTGGCTTCAACTTGTAGAGAAATCCCAATTTATAACAGTGTTTCAACATAATCTAACCTATTAATTTAAAGCAAGACAAAGTTTACTTTCTCAACTTGGAAAAAAATAAGAGTACCAATTTTTTCCCATAAAAGTACATTGAACATTTTTATTTCTAGAGCTTTCCATATGGAAAAGAAAATCCTAATATTATTATATAATGAATATTTATGCCTATAACATGTGAACCTAGAATTAACATGGTACTACAAAACTTTCTAGGTCAGTTGACATTTTGCTAATATCCCTAAATAAAAAAGTTTCTTAAATGCTAAATATTCCTACAAATTATGTATTGCATCACTCAATACTTAACTGCCAAACAGTAATAACATACTGATTAAATCAGCATTCTGGAGTTATAGTCTGTGATGATGATTTAAATTTAAAATATCTGGCCTTTCAAAGATTTAGAAAGTTAAGTATCATTTGAACTTATAATGTTCAGCAACAGTTTTAGCATGAGTGATTTTGTTTCAGAGGTCTTATCCTTTACATAAACTGTTCGTTCTCCATTTTGGTAATCATTTTATTTGTAGTAATTTTTTTCTTTTTATAAAATGCATTGTTCAAAGTTTTCTGAGAAGTGGGATTTGCAGTTATCTCCTACACCCAAAGCATATTACTTATCATTTATCAATTGTGTGAATTTCCCTTGTTCATTTGTATTCCAAATATACAAAGTTAAAGTTAAAAAAAATAAAATATTTGAAGAACATTCATATGTATTTCATTTCAAAAGGAAATTGTGAAATTGGTCTGGGGCAAGATACTGAATTCTTATCTCTAAAATGAATTGATTTGGAACTAGTGAATTCTTATGTGAATTAAGAATTAGGTTATATTTTTAAGATCTGTAACTGCTAAGATATGCTTTGGAAATAAATACCTAAGTGAAACTCAGACTATTCTCTCTGGGAATAAATTTAAGAATACAATCTATCTATTAACCATCTTTGGTAGAAACCACTAGCTGCACTTACCTCAATTTTGTACTCCATTTTCCCCCAATTTTTCCTAGGCATATGACCATCTTGAATAAAAGCTACATTTTTCATCCTTCCTTGTAGTTAGGTATTGTAAGTTTTGGCCAATGAAATTTAAATGAGGTTGCAACTTTCTCTCTCACTATCCTCCTTGTTGGCCAGAATGTTGATGTGACAGATGGAGTTTGAACAGCAATCTTGGATCATGAGTTAGAAGCCAAGTGCTGAGGTTGGTAGAGCAAACAGACTTTGAGATACTAAATTCTGAAATTCTTTTAAGTGAGAGGAAAAACTTCTTCTCTTTTTTTAAATCCTTATTTGGAGTTTTATGCTGCTGTATCTAATCTTAACTGATACACATTTCAATTGTTGGCTAATTATTCCTTTATTAGAAATTGTAAATAAGAAATTATTTCAACACCTGAAGACCAAGATACAACAGAAGATTCCATAGGCTCAAGGTTTTGACACATCCTATAAAGAGTTTTCTGTAAAGCATATCCCTTCCGTGGCATAGCAATATCGTTCTTCTTTAAAAAAGTTACTGGACAGACATCATTTCCTCCGTCACCTATATAAACAATTCGTGTATAATTCACTCCTTGTTGTAACTGCTCACCTACAAATTCTACCAAAACTACATTTTTGCAAAGATTTTGGGGGCACCGAGTGCAAGAATGAGTGTGATGTTTTTCCACAGTGAGATGACCATTGCTATCAAATGCTGCTGGATTTGTAAACACTTTATCAAACACATCATGAAAATTGGTAGCTTCTAAAACCCAATCTATGAAGACTGAATTTGAATCTGAAATAATGATGCAGTCAAATTTATTCTTGTTCTTTCTTATAAAGTTTAAAAGTTCCACCATCCCTGGAGTGAAAGGCATTGATATCATTGCTCTCTTCATTTCATCTTCTCTTACACCTTCATCTCCCAAATACTTAAAGACTCTGCCCATAAATTCTGTCCAAAATCCCTTTTTGTAAGAATCTTTCAGTTCAAGAGGAAGCTTTTTCTCTGGAGCACATTGTACAATCCAGGTGTCACTATTATCATCTATGATTGTATTGTCAAAGTCAAAAACCAACAAAATTTTCATGGTTCCAGAAACAGATTTGGGTTACCCTGGAAAAGAAGAAATATTATTTCCTAAACATATGTTGTTTTATGTATCTAGCTATGAGATGAAGTGTGAGAGTATTAGTGACTCAGTCGTGTCTGACTCTTTGCAACTTCATGGACTGTAGCCCGCCAGGCTCCTCTGTCCATGGAATTCTCCAGGCAAGAACCCTGGAGTGGGTAGCCATGCCCTCCTCCAGGGGATCTTCCCGCCTGGGATGGAACCTGGGTCTCTCACTTTGCAGGCAGATTCCTTATCATCTGAGCCACCAAGGAAGCCCAACTTAGCTATAGTTACCTATTTAACAACTCTTGATCTGCTAAAAAACAAAGGATGAATATAAACAAATTAAAAAGACCAAGCACTGTTAAGACCCACTATTTAAGCACTTTTTCCTAAGAAACAAAGTTTATATCTGAGTATGTTAAATGAATGGAAAACAGAATATCTAAAAAGGATATTCATATTATTGTGTTCCTGAGGAAGTGATTCTTTGAGCACTCAGAACTAAACTATAGAGCAATTCAATGAGAGAAGAAATTAAACAATTATTCCCTTAAAGTTTAATTCAGAAAAGTTGTAAAATTAGACAAGAAAAATGTAGGCCAGTCATTCTTATTGTCTTTAAATTATCGATCACAAACTTATTAGTTTAAAATATTTACAGTAATCTTCATACTAAATAATAGGTCATGTACAATACAGATTCTCTGTGAACTAACCAAAATTCTGACCACATTTAACATAATGTGAAATCTTGTAAACCTTAAATAAATTTTCTAAAAAGGTTTTTAGCTTTAAATCATTGCCAATGTTAATCAAATGGTTGCTTGATGCTGTACATGAAATTCTCAAATTACGTGAACTGGAAGTGGATTAAATTCTCCCAGACTAGAAATAACATGTGTTAACAAAACCACATTTATTTATATTTCCTCTTAACTCTGGAGTGCCAAATAATCTGGATATACATGAGCAATCACACTGCTTTTGATATGACAATTACTCAAGTCTCTGTTTTCATTAAAAGATAGTGAAGATCATTAGCTGTAAATTTCAAGATAAAAGGAAAGAATAAACTGGTCATAGATGGTATGAATGAATACCATCATGTAAAAAAGGTAATTATACAGAATTCTCAGGAAAAGCTGCAATTAATGTCTGTAAACAAAAAAAAATTTTTTTTCTAAAGAGTAACTGATATTTTTTGAGCTATCTGGACTAAGACATTGGACTAAAAACCTCACAATTTCACCATCTCATTTAACTGTCAGAAGCTCATTTAGTAGGAATTATTATCTTCATCTTAAAGATATGTAAGGGCTTCCCTGGTGGCTCAAAGACAGTAAAGAATCAGCCTGCAATGTGGGAGACCTGGGTTCGATTCCTGGGTTGAGAAGAACCCCTCCTGGAGGAGGGCATGGCAACCCACACCAGTATTCTTGCCTCGAGAATCCCCATGGACAGAAGAGCCTGGTGGGCTACAGTCGATGGGGTTACAAAGAGTCAGACGTGACTGAGCTTCTAAGCACACCAAAAGATATGTAAACAGGAGCTCAAGTATTAAGTTGGTTAAGTATTAGTTAAATGGCAGAGCTAGAATTTGGATTCAAGTTTGCCTGATTCCAAAGTTCATGCTTTAGTAACACATTCTAGTGCCTAAGAAATAGAATAAAGACTATTAATCAGTTTAAAAATAAAATACTAAGTAAGCCAATTTGATGAAAAGATGTTAAATATAAAAACACTGATTAATTTCAATGTACACACTAACCATGATATTGTATCTGATCTACTTTACAACCTTTATGAGGTTTTAGTAAGAAGTTTCAAAATGAAAAATGAAGAAACTCATCAAAAAGAAAAAAGAAGAGATCAATTAAAAATAGAAAACATGATATTTATCTACATGTGAGTGAAGTAAAGTTGCTCAGTTGTGTCTGACTCTTTGCAACCCCATGGGCTGTAGCCTGCCAGGCTCCTCAGGCCAAGGGATTTTCCAGGCAAGAATACTGGAGTGGTTTGCCATTTCCTTCTCCAGGGGATCTTCCCAACCCAGGGATCAAACCCTGGTCTCCCACACTGCAGGCACATTCTTTACCATCTGAGCCACACATAATCATATCTATATGTTTTCTCTGGTTTATAATGATAGATATCCAGTAGTTGAAACTGAGACTAGAGCTCATGACTCATATACAAGTAAGCATTTTTGGTCTCTCAATTTAGAATATCTGGAGAATAACTAACCTAGAGGTTGTATCTCCTGGTGTATGCCTTTAGATGGCATAAAATATTCTGATAGTCTGGATCCTTCAATCTCTAAATGTCTATCCAGGGGTCTCTGATTGGCTTTCAGAGATTTAAGTGCAGAATTCACTTTCCCTAGAAACAATATAATAAATAACAATAAAGCACAGCTGACAATCCCATTAGAACTGCACCTAATCACATTTTAAATTAAAATGCTTTTTAGGCATTCTGAATTTATACATAATTTAAAAAATTTTTGCAAATGTAACTCACCGTGGGTTGAAAAGTGTTTCAAGCCTAGATTTAATCAGCCACAAGTTACTAAAATCCCTGCAATATTAACCTCCAAGTAAGATGTATCATAAACCTGAAGTTAACAAAGTTCCAACTGTGTTAACTCAGTTTCACTGCTATTAATTTTTATCAACGGTACTTTTCCTAATTTCAGATCCTTTTCTATTAGTTTTTTTCCCCACCACTCAACACAAACCTTTTTTTAAAAAAATACTTACCCAATTTAGTATTTCCAAGACAATCTTCCTTCAGCATACAGCTTAGGTTAAATAGTCATGACTATCTTCAGCTTTAAACACCAGCCAGTTTCTAACCAACATTACTCCTATGCTACATGCAGGGGGAAAAGTCTTCTGGTTTGGAGCAAAGGAATGAAGACTTCTTAAATTCTAAAATAAAAGTATTTAAGACATTTTAAAATTTATGTTTTCTAATATGCTTTCTTTTACATCAGAAAATTACCCACTGGCAATGGGAGAAATAAAATTTTGTTTAAACAAAAAGTTTAAATACAAAACAGGGAATATTATGTGAATATAAGTTCCAATAATGAAAACTAGAAACTACATACAAGAATAGGAAACTGCTTAAATAAGACGTGCACATGATAGTCACATAACAGAACATTTATTTCAGTAGGAAAAGGTTAAGATGTTCAAATTAAGTCACAAAAGAGTGTTTACAGTATAATCTCATTTTTGTTTTTAAAAAAGAAATATCTGTATACAGTGGTAGCATCAACTGCAGTTTCTACACTTATTTTGTAATAAAGGTGTCCCCCCCCCACCCCCTGGAATAATTTAAGCTCTGTTTCAAAGTGCATATGCTACCTTCTTAATTTCACAACAAAGGGGAAAAAAAAGGAGTGGAGGTCATAGGGGGTAAATAATTTTAGATACACTTGGCTGTAAAGATCCATGGACCAGTTAGAACCAAGTGCTATTAAGTCAAATCATAACTGAACATTATGCCAAACTGGCAAATTACTGACACCAAATCTTGTAAGATTCAATACTTTTTGTAACCAATTTAGTTAAAATTCCACAGAATTTTGTTGAGAGGTAATCTCCTTGGGTCTCTAGTGGTTCTGCATATCTTGTAAGCAAGGTACTCACTGCCCTTTGCTCTGGACTGTTGTCTCAAAAATGTTATGTAGAGCGAACAGTTTTGAAAGGCATGCATCCTATGGCAACTGGGGCAAAATTACTGATATTCTGGCTACTGCTGTAATTCATCACCTATCCAGGGGGCTGCATCTTCTACAAAACTGTGGCAGGCTAAGTTGTTAGCATGCAAGCAGAGTAAAATCTCTCTCTTGCCAGTTTCTGACTTTTTTAAAACTATGCTTCCAAAAACCCACCAATGTTATATGTGCAAAACTATATTTCTGTCAACAAGTATTTTTATTAATCCTTTCATACTTACCAGCATTATTACGATGGATCATCTGATAGAAAACCTGATGAAAAATAGTAGAACTATGTGTTAGAACTTCAGTGACTAAAAATCTTACCTCCCTTACCAAATTGAGCAGCTCCAATTTGATGCCTAATGTGTATGTGTCCTAACCAGCTAGCTTGTAATCATTTGTACCTCGATTTGTTAGGAAAGGATCTTTTGAAATCAAGTCTGTATCCACTCTTAACAGTTTCTGTATCCTTAGAGGTCTGACTAGTCCTCCAAATACATTCAATTTAGTATACTGTATTTACCGAGCGATTAAAGATTTCTTAAAGGTCCTAACATGAATATTTCAATCCAAGTTTTAACATTCCGATTAAAAAAAGCAATTACGCCCCATCTAGCCCGGACCATGCCTTAGAAACCAAAGTATTTAAAAATAGATTTTCTGTCAATTAATTCTTGAGTATCCACAGTTAATGGAGCGGGGCTTTGCCCTTACTCCCGTGAGAAGATCCGGGGGCCACACATGTCAAGCCCAGGCCTCGTTCTCCCACACACCTGCCCGGTACATCCCGAAAACGGGCTGGAACCTAGTTTGGTGTCGTTTCCCGCGGGGTAGGATGACGATGGGAGCACCAGGCCGAGCGCGGCCGGGTCCCTAGGACTCCTCACTGACCCAGGCCAGGGATCCGCAGCCATACTAGACTCGGCGCCGCTCCCGCGTACTCTGTCCTCCTGCCTCGTCCGGGTGCCTGAAAAAGAGGGCCACTCGTACACCCGGCCTCGACTTTCCGCGCAGGCGCAATCTCCCTTCTCCAGACCTATAGTCTACAGCTGCGCGTTCTTCGTTCCTCGGGGACGATTACCGTCACTTCCTGTGGCGTTGCTAAGCAACTGCGTGGTTTGGCAAAAACTCTGCCGCCTGGAGGCCGTGGAGCTTTCGCTTCAAATCGCCTTTCCAAACCTGAGAACGCCGCGGGCACCCTAGAGATGCTGGTGCGATTCGGAAGGCGCAGTGGACAGGCGAAGGAAAGCGCGGGTGAGCTAAACTGGCCCATCCCGGCACAGGGACTGTTTCTGGTTCCCAAGCACGGGGGGAGAGGCGAGGGTACATTACCTTCTGAAACGGGCTGCACCAAATAAAAACAGCACTGTGGGCATCTTTGGGCTCCGTGTAAATTAGACAGTTTTGACCATGGATGGGTGGGTAGGTGGGAAGTTTACAGAAATAAGGGTAGAGAAAAGAAGTCAGAAACTTAACAGTTGACTGGTCTAGCTGGTCTGGACCTCAAGCTGCGCCGTTGCAGCTCCAAAAGTCTGGTGTTTGCTGAATTCTCTCGCACTTAAGCTTTGTTATTCGTTGAATGACTTGGAATGTATTTTGGAAATATAAGTGATCTCATTAGAATGTTGTGAACCTACTGAGTGCTCTTAGGAAAGTGTCTTAAGGAAAGTCTCATTTTATTCAAATCTAGAATGAAGGTAATGTCTCACCCTACGGCATATACTTTGATATATCAGTGTAAAAATAATGCTGTTTAAGGTGGATTAACTCACATGACCTTTTATAAAAATTTGATTTTGTAATAGAAGTAGCTAGAACATTTAAAGAACTCTTTATTACTTTGAGTGATTTTGGTTTCTTAAGTCTGTAAATTCCCAATTAATGTTCTCATGGTAACATTAGAACCTTGGGAACTTAGACTATCTTCATGTCATTGCTGCTGCTGCTGCTGCTGCTAAGTTGCTTCAGTCATGTCCGACTCTGCGACCCCATAGACGGCAGCCCACCAGGCTCCCCTGTCCCTGGGATTCTCCAGGCAAGAACACTGGAGTGGGTTGCCATTTCCTTCTCCAGTGCATGAAGGTGAAAAGTGAAAGTGAAGTCGCTCAGTCCTGTACGACTCTGAGCGACCCCATGGACTGCAGCCTACCGGGCTCCTCCGTCCATGGGGTTTTCCAGGCAAGAGTACTGGAGTGCGGTGCCATCGCCTTCTCCGTGTCATTGCTTCAGTAGCAATCAAATCCCTTGTGCCAAGTGAGAGCCAGCCATTCTCCCACCCAGTGGGCACTAGTGCATATATATGCTGTGGAAAACTTAAGAAGTACCAGCAGAGGATCATGACATGTAGGAGACAGTACTCAAGGGGCACGTATTGAAAAAACACAATTGTTCTCACATATTCACTTTCTTGTATATAAAGTACTGCACTGGGAGTTCCCTGGTGCTGCAGTGGTTAGGACTGGATGCTTTCACTGCCTGGACTGTTTGCAATCCCTGGTGGAGGAACTAAGATCCCACAAACCTCAGGGAGCAAAAAGGAAAAAAAAAAAGTGCCGTGCTAAAATATTTACCTGATAGATTTAACTCTGGCAGTTGGTCCAGAAGTTTGCATCTGAGCCTCACTGCTAAATTATATCTTCATTTGGAAGATGTTGATACTGAGATTCCAAGAAGTTAAATAACTTGCCCAAGTTTACATAGTAAGGAATTGACTGAGCAAGGACTCAAATTTATGTCTTCTGATTTTAAAATCTTGTATATTTTCCACTTAATCCCAGCTGTTCTTAAGATAATAAGAATAAAATTATTCTTTGAAACAACTTCCAGATAGTATGCCAATATAGAAATGTCTATGAAAAATCACTTAAACTCTTCTTGAAAGCTTTTAACTCATTTTTAAAAATTTATTAGAAATGAAGAACTGTGAAGAAGATCCAGTTCTCTATCCACCTCTTCTGCCTACCAAAGTAGATCTCCGGCAGGTCACCGTAATTCCACACAATGAGTGGGAAAGGATTCGAGATAGCCTAGACAGTTTGACAAGAGAAGCAGCATGCCTTCGTGCAGAAAGAAAAGCAAAGAAAGAAATGCATTTACGATCCCAAGAAGTGGTAAAACACTGGACTAATACATATGCAGTAAGTATTAACCATCTCGGAGTACACATGCACTGAAGACTTACTCTTCTTAGTACTCTTTTATAAATATTTTAAAGATGCAAAATAGCATTACAGTGCATTGAAACACATTTTCAACAGCTTTATTTAGGTATAAGTGGCATACAGTAAACTGGATATATTTGAAGTGTACAATTTAAGATTGGATGTGCTTATTTACTCCTGAAACCATTATTATAATCAAGATAATGAACATATAATTGCCCCCCAGAAAGTTTTCTTGTACCCCATTTTACTTCCTCTCATTCCTCCCCATGCTTCCTCCAGTGTCTCTAGGCAACCACTGATCTGCTGTCTATTATAAATTTAACTCACACTATTATTTGGAAATTCTTTCATGTTTTGTATCAATTATTAATTCATTTTATTGCTGAGCAGTATTCCATTGTATGGATATAACACAGTTTGTTATTATGCTCAGTTGTTGATGGATGAACATCAAGCAGATATTGACATTTGACCTGCAACAGAAAGTAAAGACAGTTTTATGAATTTTACTTCTTTTCCAATGTGGGTGTCTTTTAGTTCTTTCTTTCTCTTTCTTTTTGCCTTATTGTACAGGAATGGATGTTTGATTTTTAAAGTGCTTTTTTTTTTTTTTTTTTGCTTGTCTCTGTTGATGTAATCATGAAGTTGTAATTCTTAATTTTGTTATATGGTGAATTGATCAGTATTCAAACATTGAAGCAAGATTGCATTCCTGGGATAAATGTCTGCTGGTTATATGTTATCTTTTTGATGGTTTCAGTTTGTTAAAATGTTAATTTTTGCATATGTATTGATGAGGGATATTGAACTGATGAGGGATATTGAACTGATTGAACTTCTTGAAATGATATTGGTTTTCTTGAAATGTCTTTGTCTGGTTTGGATATCAGGGTAATGCTGGTTATTGTTACGATGGAGGATTGTGCAGAAACACAGGTCTTGAAACTGAGGAGCCAAGGAGCTTCTTGAGGTATCCAGGCAGCTTCATCTGCCGTTGATTTGTCTGCCATTCCATCTTTTTCTAAAATGATATATCTCTTTGCTGTGCCGTTCTCTGTGCATCTGTAAGATTCTCTACCTAAGAGGTACAGTAACCTGCGTTTTAGTGCCATGTACATGAGTGGGAATCTACTTCAAAGTGGGGAGGTATCCTCTGACTCCTTTTATTATTTCACCTGGGGAGAAATGCTGGGAAAAGATATTCTCATCCCCCTACAACACTTGCCTGGATCATTGAGGAACTGAGAGGCAGGAATTTTTCCTGTTTTCTAGTAGAATTTTTAAAACTCTGTGCAAGCATAATATCTGCTTAGAGAGTTCTCACTTTTCCCTACCCCCCCAACTTTGCATATTTCCTCACTATATTGCAAGGTACATTATCTGTCTTTGGGAGGGGACACAGAAAGCTTGTCTTTCCTTGCTTTAGGAACAGTGTTCATAATCTATGAATTCTCTTTTTTCTAAAAGAGGGAAGAGTTACATCATGACTGATATCATATATGTAATATAATATGTGACATTCTGAAAAAGTCAAAACTTACAAGGAAAGAAAACAGATCAGTGATTCCCAGGGGGTACAGGTGGGGGGAATAGTTGACTCTAACAGGACATGAGGGAATTTTAGGGGAGGATGGAACTGTTCTATAAATGACCATGCATTTGTAAAACTGTATGTTAAAAGAGCGTATATAACATACACTGTAAAAAATTTGATTTTAGAAAAGCCCTTGGTCCATAAATAGATGGGGGTGTGAAATATACTCCCTGTTTTTTTTTTTTTTCCCAGAAGTACCACACTACACCTAATACTTTACACTTTCATGGGTGTTAAAGAAGAAAAAAAATGTAGTGAGTGTAATAGAAACATAATAATAAAAACTGCAGTATAGGCACAGGGATTGGCAAAATGATTCATCAGTAGAGAGAGCCTAGAAGCAATCCTGTGTTATACATGGGAGCCTGCCATGTGCTAGAAATGTCATTGCAAATTAAATGGAAAAAGATGGAAATTCCATAACAGATACTGAAATAATTGGCATATGGAAAAAATGAAATTATATCCCTATGGTACAGAATATACAAAAATGAATTTCAGCTGGATTTAAGACCTAAATGTGGAAAATGGAACATTTAAAAATAAATCATAGGATAGCTTCAAGGTTTCAGGGTAGGTGAGATTTTCTTAAGATGTAGAAAGTATGACCCATAAAGGAGAAAATGACTTCATGGATATGAGACATTGACTACCTCCTCAGGGGTGTAGAAGAACATGTGAAATATGCTGTTGTTGATTTTTTAAAGGGCTTCCCTGGTGGCTCAGTGGTAAAGAATCCGCCTGCCAATGCAGGAGACACGGTTCCATCCCTGATCCAGGAGGATCCCTCGTACTGTGGAGCAATCGAGTCTGTGCTCCACGACTATTATTGAGCCTGTGCTCTAGAGCCCGGGAGCCACAACTACGGAAGCCCGCACGCCCTAGAGCCCGTGGTCCCCAGCAAGGGAAGCCACCGCAATGAGAAGCTCGCACACCACGAGAGAGGAGTCCTAGCTCACCGCAAAGAGCCCTCGCAGCAACAAAGACCAAGCACAGCCAGAAATAAATAAATAAATAAAGGGACAAAAGTAGCAATATTATTTATATAGAATAGAATTATGGAAGTAAGTGTGAGAAACTAAGGTAAGTGTTTATCTTAGAGATTCCAGGTACAAATGAGGATTGGAGGGAGAGTTCCATTATATACTTTTGTAATATTTTGGGTTTTGAACCATGTAAATGTATTACCTAAAAAATTCAATTAAAGATTAGCTCATAAGTATAACCTCTTATTTATTAATGGTATGTGCAAATACTCAGGGAAAGCTCTAATTATAATGTTAAATTTTGTAAGGTTAAATTACAAAATGAAAACAGACTACTGCTTTTATCTTTTTGTAGGGGATGAAAGAACAGAAACTTGAAGCCAAAAAGAAGCGTGATGAAGAAATAGAAGCAGAAAGACAAATTCTTGATATAGAAGAAGCAATATACAAACAAGGAGAAAGGAAAAAGGCCATTGAACTTGCAAAGCAATACCAATTTTACCAGACAGAACGAGTGAAAAACTTTCATGTACTACTTGGGTTTTCTTACATTTTATATATATTTAACACCACTGTATATAACTAGACTTCATTTTCTTAAAATATTGCAATTTTTTTTTTTGTAGTCAGGACTACTTCTTAGTAGAGTTATGAAAGAACGGGATGCACAGATTGAATTCCAAAAGAGTAAAATAAAATCAGATAAAAAATGGGAGGAACAAGTGAAACTCAATGTTGAAAAAGCTTTTAAAGAAGAACGAGAAAAAGCAGAAAAACAACGCAGAGAAAGAGTGGCTCTTGCTAAAGATCATTTAAAACAGTATGTATATATAAATTACCTTTTTTTTGTACCTTCTTCTTTTTCTTGTAATGGATATAGCTTTTTTTTCTGATTATAAAAGTAACGTATGCTGATATACTTAATAAATAGAAAAAAATACAAAGAAAGAGGTTAAGAATCACTATTACTCCTTTGGTGGCTTAGTCGCTAAGTCATGTCTGACTCTGCAACCCCATTTACTTTAGCCTACCACGCTCCTCTGTCCATGGGGTTTTTCAGGCAAGAATACTGGAGTGGGTTGCCATTTCCTTCTCCAAGGGATCATCCCAGCCCAGGGATCGAACTTTGGTCTCCTGCATTGCAGGTGGATTACTTCCTTATCTAAAAATAATATATTAGTTACAATTGTTATAATAATGCCACAAAATCTGGTGGCATTCAACAGTAAACATTTATTTCTCATGTGTGTGTGGGTTGTTTGGGCTTGGCTGGGCAGCTTCTCTTCAAACTGTAGGACAGCTGGGTTTGCTTGTTACTGCAGTAAAGGCTCTGATCCTATTCCATGTGGATCTCATTTTGAGGTCCAGGATGAAGGGACAGCAAGCACCAGGGGAAAATTGTTTTTACGGTATTGACAGATGCAAAAGAATGAACCCAAGCTTGCAAGCACATGGCTAAACCCAAAGAAAGTCAAAGGGTAAGGAAATACACTTGGCCTACCATGAGTCTCAAGTCACATCACCATGCTGACTTCAGTGGGACAGAGCCATAGACCTACATGGAAGTGAGGAGTGAGGGAGTCCATCTTTTTGAACAATAATCTAACACAATAATTTGTTATTGTCTTGGTATGTAGCCATATAGATTTTTTTGATGTTAGTGGTAGAGAGGGTCTCATTCACTGAAGTATAATTTGTATTTAATAAAATCCACTTTTTAAAAGCATATTGCTGGGAATTCCCTGGTGGTCCATTAATTAGGACTCTGTACTTTCACTGCCGAGGTACTAGGGTTCAATCCCTGGTTGGGGAACTAAGATCCCGTAAGTCATGCCCTATGCCCCCGCAAAGCATAGTGCTGTATAATCACCTCCAAATCAAGATGTAGAACACTTGACTGCCCCCCAAAATTCCCTCATGCTCCTTTGCATTAAGTTCTGTCCCCCACCCTTGGCCCTTGGTAATCATTGATCCACTGATACAGACTTTTTTTCTGAGCATGTATACTCACATTTTATAAAATAAAACTAGATCTACAGTATTGTTTTATGAAATGTTTTTTTCACTTACCAGTAGTCCCTGTGCTCAGTCTTGTTTGACTCTTTGTGGCCCAATGGACTGTAGCCCACCAGTCTCCTCTGTCTGTGGAATTTTTCAGGCAAGTATACTGGAGTGGGTTGCCATTTCCTACTCTGGGGGATCTTCCCGACCCAGGGATCAAACCCGTGTCTCTTGCATTGGCAGGCAGTTCTTTACCACTAGCACCACCTGGGAAGTCCCTAGTATGTCATGAAATCTTGCCATGTTGGTAAATGGAAATCAAAGCTGATTTTTTTTAAAGTAGCTATTATTGTACATATGGAGAGGAGAATATTTGGGTGTTATTTTACTTACTTTTCTAAATAACTGATGCATGCACATAGGGAGAGGCACAAAGGGGATTTAGTGAAAAGCCTCTTCCTTGTCCATCAGCCACCTTGTGTGAGATCATTTTCTTCATACTATAGTTTAAATGTATCAATATATACATTGTATTAATGTATACAAAAAAATAATACTGTTTGTGGACATTGTTACCATTTTTAAAGAAAAAATATTTTTATACTTAAGTATTATATCATTAATTCATTCATCATTATTTTTAAATATAATTAAATAAAATAGGCTATAAATTAAAAATCACCAGAAATGCTGTGATCCAGATTAAGCACTATTAACATATGAGTGTATATTCATCTGCTCTTCAAAATTTTCTTTTAAATTTCACAAACTATAAACGAATAATCAGAGAAGGCAATGGCACCCCACTCCAGTACTCTTGGCTGGAAAATCCCATGGATGGAGGAGCCTGGTAGACTGCAGTCCATGGGGTCGCGAAGAGTCAGACACGACTGAGTAACTTCACTTTCACTTTTCCCTTTCATGTGGTCACACAGAGTTGGACACGACTGAATCGACAGCAGCATAAATGAATAATATGCCTGTTGTTTCCAATTCAAGCAATATAACAAAATTTGGAGTAAAATTTAGAATTTCTTCTTTATTTCCACTCTATTCAATGTCTTTAACTTTCATTTCGCTCTTCAAAAATAGCCATTATTAGGCTTCCCTGGTGCCTTAGTGGTAAAGAATCCACCTGCCAGTGCAGGAGACACAGGTTTGGTCCCTGATCCAGGAAGATCCCACGTGCGGTAGAGATAGTAAGCCCGTGTGCAACAACTATTGAGCCTGTGCTGTAGAGCTCAGGAGCCAGTAGTGAGCCCTTGCACTGCAGCTACTGAAGACTGAGTGCCCTAGAGAATGTGCTCTGCAACAAGCGAAGCCACCTCAATGAGAAGTCCACACACTGCAGCTAGAGCGTAGCCCCTACTCCCTGCAACTAGAGAAAAGCCCACGCAACAGCGAAGACCCAACACAGCCAAAAATAAATGAATAAAAAAATTTTAAGTATCCATTATTAAGAGTTTTATAGCTGTCACCTCAGAATGTTTTATTGTAGTTACTAATATTTATGTTCAGGACAATCTCTGTCCATGGGATTTTCCAGGCAAGAATACTGGAGTGGGTTGCCATTTCCTCCTCCAGGGGATCTTCCTGACACAGGGATTGAACCCACACCTCTTATGTCTCCTGCATTAGCAGGCAGATTCTTTGCCACTGAGCTACCTGGAATGTGGAAGTATATGTTAATCATTGATTAATTGATTAAAAGGTGATGATGAGTGTATTTATATATATTAGATATTAATTTATTAGACATATTGCAGATTTTTGTCATCAGTATTTGGAAAATATGGCCTATTTTATTGTTTGTCTTTGATCAGTATGAGAATCTGCCTGTGACTCACAGTGGGCATGATGTTCAGTTCAGTTCAGTCGCTCAGTCATGTCCAACTCTTTGCGACCCCATGACTCACAGCACGCCAGGCCTCCCTGTCCATCACCATCTCCCGGAGTTCACTCAAACTCATGTCCATCGAGTCAGTGATGCCATCCAGCCATCTCATCCTCTGTCGTCCCCTTCTCCTCCTGCCCCCAATCCCTCCCAGCATCAGAGTCTTTTCCAATGAGTCAACTCTTTGCATGAGGTGGCCAAAGAACTGGAGTTTCAGCTTCAGCATCATTCCTTCCAAAGAACACCCAGGTCTGATCTCCTTTGGAATGGACTGGTTGGATCTCCTTGCAGTCCAAGGGACTCTCAAGAGTCTTCTCCAACACCACAGTTCAAAAGCATCAATTCTTCGGTGCTCAGCTTTCTTAACAGTCCAACTCTCACATCCATACATGACCACTGGAAAAACCATAGCCTTGACTAGATGGACCTTTGTTGGCAAAGTAATGTCTCTGCTTTTGAATATGCTCTCTAGGTTGGTCATAACTTTCCTTCCAAGGAGTAAGTGAGGACAGGGCAAATAAGGGACTCTGTGATGCCAAAATCTCCCCAAAGAAGATTTTTGATCGACACCTTTAAAAAAATTATTGTAAAGACACTTAAAAAGTAAGATGAGGTTGATTACATCAGGGAAGTCCCAAATGTAAGCTTCGTGAGGGCAGGAACATGTGTTGATTGGCTGGGCGGGATGCGTGGATGCATAGACACAGGCAGCTCAGGCTGGAGTGGTCTTGCCGGTATGCTGAGGATCGACTACCAAACGTGGGCAGTCAGAACCTGTGATAAGCCACTGATGGTGCATGCTCCTGGTGGTGATGGTAGTGGGCCTGAGGGTGTGGGTTGAACAGAGCTGGTGCTAAATCCAGATCGGAGCTCTGCAGTGAGGAGGCTGCTCAGGCGTCTCTGAGGAACTCACACGCAAGCCCTGTGAGAGAACCTGCGCTGGATGACTCACCAGTCAGAGGCATCAATAGTTGGTGTTAGCCAGGGGGAAGATAACAAGCAAAATGGCCAGCAGGGTAAGGAAATCGTCGCCTTTCTTCTGTCAAACCCCATTTTCTGAGGGGCCAGGTCCATAGCTTAGATAGTGTCTTGTAGTGCTGAAATCGAAAAGCAGACGGGATTAGGGACTCTTCTGTAAAACAGTGTCACCATTTCAGTATACTGTCTATTGTTCAGTTAACTGGTTCTTTCTAAAGGAAAGAAACATTTGAATCTGGTGAAAGACTTAATTTTGGTGAGTAATGAAACATATTTGAAGAAAGAAAAATAATTGGCAATCCTGGGATAACCAAGTTTGGATTTGGTTTTTATCACTGCTCTTTACCTATCTGTTCTTGTCCCCAAAGAAATCCTGAAGTTTTCCTTTACAGCTTCAAATCATCCCAGTAAGAATCTAATTCATTTCTATTTCTTTATATTCTATTTTTCTGCTTCACTCTTTGTTTTTTTTTTTTCTTCAGAATAAAAGAACATGAAGAGGAAGAAGAAAGAAGGAGAAAAGAGGAAGAAAACGATGCTGAGGAAATAAAGCGACAGAACTCATTATATGAAATAGAAATGAAAAAAAAACAAGGAAAGAAAAAAGAAGAGATCAATGAAAGCAGGAGACTATTTTTTGTAAGTAGATAATACTCAGAAATGTATCTCTTCAAGAAATGTACAAAGTCCAATGCCTAATTTTCAGTATATTTTTTATAAACAATAGTGGAGTAGAAAACAAGTTTACTATTAAGTTGGATTTCTAGGTATACTTTGAGGGGAACTATATTTGCTGTTGTTTCACATGTATGTGCTTTTACTCATGAACAAGAATTAAGAGAATGAGACTTTTTGTCAAATGAATTTTCTTATCCTTAAAATGAGAGCTGTTACAAGCAACGAACGGGGTGATATATATTCAGTATCTGCTGCACTATTAATTTGTGCTCAATAAATGGTAATAATTGTTTTATGGTTTTTATAATTTATTTTGTAATTTTTAACATCCTTTTCTTTATAAAGTTATTTTTTTATTAAGTAACATATTCATTGTTGTTGTGTCTGACTTTCACGAAGTTACATACATCCAGATTTAAAACATCAAGCATCACAAAACGCTTAGAGTAGCAGTCCTTGCTCCACTTCTTCTGCTTCTTGGAAAATTATATTCTAAATAATCTACATATTTTTAAAAATATATGAAGCTTTCAAGATATGTATCTTGATTTATCAGTTTTAAATGTTTTCTGTCTCTCTGCCCCAAAGAGGATTTAGCTCTTTTCCAATACTACCCTCTTCTCATTCTCCTCCCTAAATAATCAGGGTATAATTTTAGTTTAATCATTATTATGATTACATGAATATTGTTCATCAAAGAGTTAATATACTATGACTGTATTTTTTGCTTCCGTAAATATGTTTGTGATTAAAATAATTGTCATTGTTTTCATTTGCTTTAAAGTTGTATACCTCAATTTTTTCCATATGTTCCATGTTCTGTCAAATGGATGATACTAGTTTTCAAGTGTTCAGCCAAGTAATATTAAATTATCTATGTTATTGGTTTTTTGGTGCTCCCACGTCCAGAGTCCCCCGTCCTCTGCCTTCTGGACTGTTCGCTCTCTGGGCCTGCTGCTCAGCTGCCTTCTGGGCCTTCCCTGTGCCGTTTCCTGGGTCACACAGCTCCTATTTCCTCAATCTTAAGCCTTCCTCTTTCTTGGTTCATTCCTTCATCTTGCTGAAATACATCCTTGAGTAGCTTCTGAAGAAAGGCTACAGAGGTGAGATTTTTGACTTCTCACCTGGAAAGCTTATCCTCTAAGGTAATGCTTGCTTTATAGTTTGGATGTAGGATTCCGGGTTCAGAATTCAGAGTTGTGTATTTACAGTTTCTTAATCACCTAGCTTTCAGTGTTGCTATTGAGAAGTTTTATTCCATTTATGGTCTTCATCTTATGTGTGTAAGCTCCTGTGTTTGGCTTTTTCTTTCCTTCTCTCTGTTTCTCTGGAAGCTCTCAGAGTCTAAGATTTCACAGGGACATACTTTGTGTAGGTCTTTTTCATTTTGCTAAGCACTCAGTTGATGCTTTAACCCATAAATGTGTCAAGTTTTTATTTCTTCTATAATTTTGTCCCTTTCTATTTTGTTTTCTCTGTTCTAGAACCCCTCTGGACTTTCTGAAGTGATGCTCTAATTTTTTAAAAAATGGCTTCTCATATTATTAGTTAGGGTACAAGCATATAACAGAAAACTCGAAAAATGTAAAAACTTACAAAATAAATTGCAACAGTACCTTAAAAATTAAACCTTTATTTGAAGAGCAGAGCTAATCATTCCAAGGCTGATATGATTCCTCCAGAATCAACAAGGAATGAGACAGCTTTTCTTTTTTTGTCTTCCTGTACTCAGAACAGAGGTGGCTTCTGTTCTCAGGATTGCCTCATGGCCTTGAAGAGCTGCTGGAGCTCCCACCCTCCTGACCAGACTCCAGGCAGCAAGAAGAAGAAAGGATGAAGGACAGAAAAGAGTGTTCTATCTTTTCTCCTTTTAAGGAACTTTTTCAGAACTCCCACTTAACCATTTCCATTAAATCTCATTGGTTGTAATTTAGTGACACCTCGCTGAAAAGAAAGCTTGGAAATATAGTCTTCTAGCTGAGAATATTGCCACTCTGAACAAAATCTGAGTTCTGCTACTTATGCAGAAGGGAAGAAAGACTCTTTGGTAGGCAGTTAATTATTCCTGCCATTTTTGTTTTGTTTTTTTTTACTTTGAGAGTTATCCTCAACTTTGTCTTCTAAATCTTCTACTGAATTTTTAATTTTAGTGATGAAAGTTTTAATTTCTAAGTATTATAGAATACTAGTAATATCATTATTCCTTTTGCTTGAAGTCTTATTCTTGATTCATGAATATAATATTTCTATCTCTCCAAGTCACTTTGGAATAGGACAGACCTGTTTTGAATGCTAACTTGGCTACTTACTAACTATGTGACCTTGAGCTGAGGCTTCCAACTTTTAAAAAATCAGAATTAACTTTGTGTTAATTCTACTCTTTGCTTATTATAAAAATCCTTATGAACATTACAATAACTTAGAAAAAACAGTAAAATAAAGCTTTTAAGAAATAATTCGAAAAAATCACTTTTAAGAGTTTGATATTTTCACTACCTTTTCATGTCAACTAATCTATCTCCTAACCAGACTACAGGCTTTTAAAAGTAATATCCCATAAAATAGAAGAGTACTTAAGCATAGTAGGTACATAGTAACCTTGAGTTATAAATATGTTGTAATAATAAATAATTTGCACCTAGTAACTTTTACCTTGAATTCACTTCTACTTTTGGTAACAGAAGCACTCATCTATCTGTATATCCTGGCTGTTGTGTTTAAAGGCACCTATTATTGTGATGGCTAACTGAGGTCAGGTAGTAGAATATATTCTGATATGAACAGATTTTAAATTTTTGTTTAAAAAATGACCTAGTTTAAAATTTTTTATTAGAATATACATCTGTATAATTTTTTGTGTATGTGTAAAAAGAAACCCTAGACAAGAAATTAGTTTCAGAGTAATTGAGCCTGGTGGGTGGAATTAGGCATAGGAAGATAGTAGTGTGGTAGGAAAAATTTTACACTATGTGTTTTTAAAATATTTTAAATTTGTATAGCATATGACTATATTAACTATTCAAACATTGAATGAGATTACAATATATTTACTGTATTTTTAATTATATTAATAGTATTGTTTTAAATTACATAGTTGTAAAAAAGAGATATTTGAAAAGAAATACAGAAAATTAAGAAGATGTAAAAGTCATCTATAATCTCATACCCTAGAGCCAACTACTGTTAACATTTGATGCATTTCTTCCAGGTATATATTCAATATAAACTTATATGTGCATGAAAAACTAAAATACACTATGGTAATGCTTTATATTCTGCTTTTTCCTCCTACTTACTGTTATTTATATCTTTCAATGTCCTTGAGAGCATAATTTAACTGTTTCTCCATCATTGAATATTTAGAAGTTGTTTTCAGTTTTTCAATATTATAAATAACTCTGAGATGAATTACATGGTACATGAAATTTAATGCCCAGCTATGATTATCTCCTTGAGATAAATTTCCGAGAGAAATAATTATATTAGAAGCTGACCATTTGACAGATTCCTATTAGATATCTATATGTTGAGACTTTGCTTTGTGATAACACAATTTCCCCCCTACACCCAGGAACATTTGAATGATAAACATATCATCAAAGCTGTAGAACAGCAGCAGCAAGAGGAAGAAGATGAAAAGATTAGAAAATTTATCAAAGCAAAAAAGCGTCTTACACAAATGGGGAAAGAGAAAGAAGCTGAAACACACAGGTCAGTGTCTAAAATAATTTTTGTGCTTAATAAAGTACTATCTGAAATTATTTTAAATCAGAAGTTGTGATATGAGAGTGCAGTCTTTAGGAATAAAGATCTTATTATTTTATGTATATCAGGGCATTTAGTGACTTGGTGATTTCAGCTTGGAGCATGCGAATTGGGGTTCCCTTGGAATATTGATGTCATCTATGTGGTTCAGTTCAGTTCAGTCACTCAGTCATGTCCGACTCTTTGCGACCCCATGAATCACAGCACACCAGGCCTCCCTGTCCATCACCAACTCCCGGAGTTCACCCAAACTCATGACCATTGAGTTGGTGATGCCATCCAGCCATTCATCCTCTGTCGTCCCCTTCTCCTCCTGTCCCCAATCCCTCCCAGCATCAGTCTTTTCCAATGAGTCAACTCTTCGCATAAGGTGGCCAAAGTATTGGAGTTTCAGCTTCAGCATCTGTCCTTCCAATGAACACCCAGGACTGATCTTTAGGATGGACTGGTTGGCTCTCCTTGCAGTCCAAGGGACTCTCAAGAGTCTTCTCCAACACCACAGTTCAAAAGCATCAATTCTTCGGTGCTCAGCTTTCTTCACAGTCCAACTCTCACATCCATATGTGACCACTGGAAAAACCATAGCCTTGACCAGACAGACCTTTATTGGCAAACTAATGTCTCTGCATCTATATGGCAGATGACTGGAAATACTGAACATCTCTGCTTTAGGAGATGGGTATGAGAGCTGTATAAAAGCTGGAGATGGCTTTATGAGCCATTGATATACAAGTGGCAGCTGGAACTGTGGGTACAGGTGAGCTCACCTAGGGGGAGTAGATAAGAAATGAAGGTGACATAGTCCCTATGGAAATCCATAGTTAAAGGTCAAATGGAGAACAAAGATAATATGAAGACCAAGGAATAGTTTCCAGACAATGGAGGAAAAGCAAAGAAACTGCAAAGGGTGTGTGTGTGTGTGTGTGTGAGAATTTAGTAAGGAGAGAGCAGTCATCAGTGTTAGATGACTAGAGGGAGAGAGTTTTAAAATACAGCACTCGTCAGATGTAGAGGTCATTGCTTACCTTAGTGAGCAATTTGGGATGAGATGAGTGAAGATACAGTACATCGTCTTTCTGTCTAGATTATGCTTTTCACTTGTGCAAAACCCTCTGGTGGCTTCACACCACACTTAGTGTGTTGATTATGGCCCATAAGGCCCTGTACCCATCCTAATTCCCAGTGACCCTAACTCCCTCTCCCAAACCTCATCTCTTCCTGTTCTCTTTCTTTCCCTCTTCATCACTTAAACTGAATTTCTCCTGTACCCTCTTTGGGAAATGCTCACCTCCCTTGACTCTTTCAGATCTTTACTCAACTATTGCCTTCTCATTCAGGACATCCCTGTGTTATTTAAAATTATAACCCCACACTCCACATTGCTTATCACTTTACCTGCTTTCTTTTTTTCACTGGTGCTCCAATACTATTTTATTTAGTTTGCTGTGTCTCTACCCCAACTATTGTGAAAGCTCCACAAAGGCAGAGATTTTTAATGTTTTTGTTTACTTCTATGTCCCAATAGCTGCAATAGTCCCTGGCACATAGTAGATAATCAATAAAAGTCTTTAGAAAAACACTTGTTTTTGAAAGCCTAGGTGAAATGTGACTTTTTCCATGAAGGCTTCCTTTTTTCATTTGCTCACATCACTGTCTAGGTTTATTGTGGCATTTATCACCTTTTGCCTGCATAGTTATTTACATAACTGCCTTTTCTGCACTTTTTTTATTCATTAATTTTTGGCTGTTCTGGGTCTTTGGTGCCGTGTGGGCTTTTCTCTAGTTGCAGGGAGCAGAGGCTGCTCTCTAGTCATACTGCATGGGCTTCTCGTCGCAGTGGCTTCTCTTGCTGTGGAGCACAGGCTCTAGGGCATGTGGACTTCAGTAGTTGTGGTTGGGCTTAGCTGCTCCATGGCACGTGGGGTTTTCCCGGACTGGGATCAAACCTGCGTCTCCTGCACTGGCAGGCGGATTCTTCACCACTGAGACAGCAAGGAAGCCCTTTTCCCACTTTAGATCGTCACTTCCTTGGTGCGCGCATTGTGTCCTTTCTCTTCGTTTCTCCAGTGTTGCTTTGCAAATTCACTCAGTGATCAGTGAATATGTCACAACTCAAGTTAAGTTTTTGCCCAATTTCCTAAACCAAAACGCCCCCACTCCTTTGACAGACAGGTAGTTATTGTTGATGACGTGCCAGGCACTTTGCTTGGCCCTGAACTAGAGAGAGGACTTAACCCAGTGCAAAAGGAAAGTTAAATTTATCTTCATTTAAATTATATTGGCTCCATAACAAAACCATTCTTGAAGACTTGACTAGTAAATGGTTATTTTGTTACAGGCTAATGGAGGAACGGAGAGAAAGGATAAATAACTTCCTGAGTAAGCTAATGAAAGAGAAATTTGACAATGAAGATTTGATTATTGCTAGAGATATTGCAGAAGCTGAGGCTGAGTGGGAAAAAAGAGAAAGAGAAAAGTATGAAAAAAACAAAGCAGAATTAAAAGCAATCGCAGAACATAGAGCTCTTGTGGTAAGCAATTCACTAATGACAAGTAAAAATCAAACAAAATTGAGCCCTTTGCTGTACTTTTCCCTAACTTACTCCCTCTGCTTCTCTAACAAAAAACTAAGAGATTTGAAAAACAATATATAAAATTACCTTCCAATATTCTTGAAATCAGACCGTTTACTTTCTAACAGAAAATGACGTGATAATTACAAATAAGATCTTTATAGATGCAAACTAATAGTCTCTTCTGTTTCAGAACCGTCTGAAATGTAAAAAAGTTATTAACTTTCATTTGAATGGTTTTAAGATAAACCAAGTAAAAATTACCCCATTGTGTTTCTGTGTATCTTAATACTTCAGAATTTACCCCTTACATGACTGACTTTCATAAGATTTAGATAGTTTTTAAGCATTATAGTAGTTATATAATGCTATAAATGCTTCCCTATTTTGAGATGGTCTTGCTTTTCTGTTCCTATATTTTTTTAAACCAATATCATTCTACTTATGTTTTCATTGTTTCTTGATATTACTAGAACAAAAAGTAAACTGGCCATGTGTGAGTCACCCCAATTTTTGGCCCTTTCATTGCGCCTGGCTGACTTTGCCCTTGGAACTTTCTAACTTCAAGGCCGTTGATTGCTAAAAATGGTTTTTTTTTTTCTTTTGCCTTCTATCATCTAGATGAAGAATAAAGAGGAAGAAGAAAGACAAAGGAAAATAGAAGCTACAGAACAAATGCTAGCTATCTTAAAAGCAGACCAGATTTTCTGGGAGCATGAAAAGGAAAAAAAGCGGAAAGCTGATAAAGAACGTCGAGAAGTTCAAGATGCCCATATTCAGCAAATGGTAGTTATTCCTAAATGTTTATACTTATAAATATGTAATATAGATTTAATGAGTTTTGTTTCCCAGAACAGTTTTATAAAGTAAGATTAGACAGTTGCTATGGTTATGACACAATAAAATGTACTACAAATGTGAAGTTTCTTTTTATCAGTATTGAAGTTTCCATACTAGGTTTATGTCTTTCGACAGATATTTATCTTTCTTTAGTTTCAATTGTTTTAGTAAATGTGAAAGAAAATACAAATGCACATGGCAGGCCATGATGCTTCTTTTACTTTTTCCCCTTTTATAACTATTATCCAGAGAATATGTTGATTGGGATCTCATAGGTTTCGTATTTGAGGTGAGTGGTGGTCCCAGAGATTTTAGAACATGTATGCAGGACTGGGCATGTAATCATTTGTTTCTGAAAACTGTTTTCCAGAATAGCTCTACCATTTTCCATTCCTCCCAGCAATGTATGCAAAGACAAGTTACTCCACATCCTTGCTAACACTTGTTATTGCCATCTTTTAATTTTTAACAATTCTAGTATAGTGTTATCTCATGGTGTCGTTTTGCATTTCCTAACAACTAAAGATGTTGAACATCTTTTCATGTTCTTTTTAGTTGTTGTGTGCCTTACTTTGTGTTTACTTAAACCTTTTGCCAGTTATTTAGTTGGGTCATTAATGTGGTGAAATATGCATAAAATTTACTATTTTTAATCATACAATCCAAGGGCATTAAGCACATTTATACTGAGGTGCAATTGTCAACACTGTCCATCACCATAACTTTTTCATCATCCTCCTCTGAAACTCTGTGCGCTTTAAAGAGCAACTGTCTTGTTCTACCTTCCTCCCAGTTCCTAGTAACCACTGTTCAACTTTTTGTCTCTGTGAATTTGCTATTCTAAGTACCTCATATTAGTGAAATCATACAGTATTTGTCCTTTTTTCTCTGTCTTATTTCACTGATCGTAGTATCTTCAAGGTTCATTCATATTGCAGCATGTGTCAGTTTCATTCCTTCTTGATATTCCATTGTACATATACATCAGATTTTGTTTATCCACACATCCATCAATGGATATTTGCATGGTTCCCATATTTTGGCTATTGCAAATAATGATTCTATGCACACTGCTATATAGACACACACCTGTTTGAGTTCCTGTTTTCCATTCTTTTGCTTATATACCTACAAGCGGAATTGCTAGATCATATAGTAATTCTGTCTAGTTGTTTTTCAGAAACACCATAGTTTTCTACAGCAGTTGCATCATTTAACGGAGCCACCAGCAATGTTCGAGAGTTCTACCTCCTCCAAATTCTCAACACTCGTTTTCTGTTTGTTGTTGCTTATCATAATGGATCTGAAGTGGTATCTCATGGTTTTCACATGCATTTCCCTCATGATTAGTGATATTGAGCATCTTTTCATATACTTATTGGCCATTTCCATTCAGGCTCAAGACTTCCTTTAGCACATTTTATGGCACAGGTAGCCTAGTAATAAATGTTTTTATGGAGAAGTCTTTTATCTTGCTTTCATATTACTGGATACAAAATTAACTGGATGTCATTATTTTTTCAGCCTTTTGACTGTTTGTTCCAGTGTCTTCTGGCGTTCACCATTTGACTGGAATCTGTTAATATTGTTTGTCCCCTGTATGTGATGTGTCATTTTTCTCTCGCTCTCTTGCTCATTACAAGCTTTTTTATTGTGGCTTCCTGTAGATTGACTGTGATGTTTTGAGTTTTTCCTATTTGAGATTTGTGGTGGGTCTTGGATGTGCTACTTAATATTACGAAATGTGAGTTTTTTTTTTTTTTTTTTACTATTTCAAGTATTTTTTCCTGCCTCTTTATCCTTTTTTTCTTCAGGGACCCAGTTTGCACATGCATAGACATCTGATATTGTACCAGGAATCTGACATTCTGTTCATTTTAGTCAATAATTTTTTCTTCAGATGGGATACTTTCTATTGACCTACTTTCAACACTGATTCTGATGCTGAGCTCCCCCGAGTTTTTCATTTCAGTTATTGAACTTTCAACTCTACAGGTTTTTTTTTATAGTTTCTAATTCTGTGATTCCCAATTCACTTGTTCTGAGCATATTTCTTTTAATTTACTGGATATTTTCATAACTGCTTTGAAATCTAATTGCCAAAGTCAATATGTAGTCTCATTAATAGTTGTAACTTTTTTAACTATTAAAGTTACAATTGTTTCTGTTGAACTTTCTTTCCTGAAAATAATATAACATTTTCCTATTTCTTTGCAGTGATTTTTGGTTGAAAATCAAACACTTTATATAGAATATGTTGCAGATTCTGTTTTGTTCTGAGGGTTGTTGCTTTTTTAGTAGGCAGTTGTTTTCCCTGGATGCAAACTATGAAATCTGCCTTCACCACAGTACCTCTGATGTCTTTGGTCACTTTCACGTTTTAAAGCCTGGATCCCTAGGGTTCTTTCCTCACTGTACTGGTTTTGTTTGACAGTCATCCAGTAATATGGGTAGAGGTCTATGTTCAGACACCTTTAGCCAGTAAAGCTTTTACTCCCGTGCCTGCTATGAAAGCTGTGTGCAGGTTGAGATTGGTAGTCCAAAAATTCTCCTGTGTGGATGTATTCTTATCAGTCAGGAATGTGTGTAGATTTACCATTACAGCTTTTCTCTCATTCCAGAATCTCCTCCTCAAATTTCTAGCTGTTTTGTCACTTGGCCCAAATAGAATCTGCCATCATTGTCTAGTAATCTGCATGTTTTCACCACCTGAGCTAGAGGGATAGCAATGCCCTCCAGACAAGAAAGTTATGAACTTGTACTTCTTACCTTCTGATCTAGTTTTTCATGAAAAAACACTTCTCAAGCAGTAGCCTGTGCATAGTCATTTACCAATGCTCTGAAATGGCTGACTTTAATAATCAACTTTTCTGTGGAGTTTTGCCCAACCTCATGTGGCCATTATCAGAAGTAGGATCTGCCATATTATTTTGAAGCAAATACCAAATATCATTTTATCAATGTATATTTCAATGTATGTATCAGTATCTATCTCTAAAACCCAGGGACTCCTTCAGTTCAATTCAGTCGCTCAGTCGTATCCAACTCTTTGCGACCCCATGAATCACAGCACGCCAGGCCTCCCTGTCCATCACCAACTCCCAGAGTTCACTCAGACTCATGTCCATCTAGTCAGTGATGCCATCCAGCCATCTCATCCTGTCGCCCCCTTCTCCTCCTGCCCCCAATCCCTCTCAGCATCAGAGTCTTTTCCAATGAGTCAACTCTTTGCATGAGGTGGCCAAAGTACTGGAGTTTCACCTTTAACATCATTCCTTCCAAAGAAATCCCAGGGCCCATCTTCAGAATGGACTGGTTGGATCTCCTTGCAGTCCAAGGGACTCTCAAGTCTTCTCCAACACCACAGTTCAAAAGCATCAATTCTTCGGCGCTCAGCTTCCTTCACAGTCCAACTCTCACATCCATACATGACCACAGGAAAAACCATAGCCTTGACTAGACGAACCTTTGTTGGCAAAGTAATGTCTCTGCTTTTGAATATGCTCTCTAGGTTGGTCATAACTTTCCTTCCAAGGAGTAAGCGTCTTTTAATTTCATGGCTGCAGTCACCATCTGCAGTGACTTTGGACCCCCCAAAAATAAAGTCTGACACTGTTTCCACTCTTTCCCCATCTATTTCGCATGAAATGATGGGACCAGATGCCATGATCTTAGTTTTCTGAATCTTGAGCTTTAAGCCAACTTTTTCACTCTCCTCTTCCACTTTCATCAAGAGGTTCTTTAGTTCCTCTTCACTTTCTGCCATAAGGGTGGTGTCATCTGCATATCTGAGTTTATTGAGATTTCTCCCGGCAATCTTGATTCCAGCTTGTACTTCTTCCAGCCCAGCATTTCTCATGATGTACTCTGCATAGAAGTTAAATAAGCAGGGTGACAATATACAGCCTTGACGAACTTCTTTTCCTATTTGGAACCAGTCTGTTGTTCCATGTCCAGTTCTAACTGTTGCTTCCTGACCTGCATATAGGTTTCTCAAGAGGCAGGTCAGGTGGTCTGGTATTCCCATCTCTTGAAGAATTTCCCACAGTTTATTGGGATCCACACAGTCAAAGGCTTTGGCATAGTCAATAAAGCAGAAATAGATGTTTTTCTGGAACTCTCTTGCTTTTTTGATGATCCAGCGGATGTTGGCAATTTGGTCTCTGGTTCCTCTGCCTTTGCTAAAACCAGCTTGAACATCTGGAAGTTCACGGTTCACATATTGGTGAAACCTGGCTTGGAGAATTTTGAGCATTACTTTACTAGCGTGTGAGATGGGTGCAATTGTGTGGTAGTTTGAGCATTCTTTGGCATTGCCTTTCTTTGGGATTAGAATGAAAACTGACCTTTCCCAGTCCCGTGGCCACTGCTGAGTTTTCCAAATACGCTGGCATATTGAGTGCAGCACTTTCACAGCATCATCTTTCAGGATTTGAAATAGCTCAACTGGAATTCCATCACCTCCACTAGCTTTGTCTGTAATGATGCTAAGGCCCACTTGACTTCACATTCCAGGATGTCTGGCTCTAAGTGAGTGGTCACAGGATTGTGATTATCTTGGTTGTGAAGATCTTTTTTGTACAGTTCTTGTGTGTATTCCTGCCACCTCTTCTTAATATCTTCTGCTTCTGTTAGGTCCATACCATTTCTGTCCTTTATTGAGCCCATCTTTGCATGAAAAGACTCTTCAGAATTAACATAATCACAATTGTTATCACATCTAAAACATTCAAAAAAATGTAACATTTAACATTCAGTGTTTTCTCAATTTCCACCAGATTGTCTCGTGAATTATTTAGTTTTTTGAGGATGAAACAGGGTCCATATATTCTATTAGGCTGATTGATATATCTTTCAAATTTCTTGTAACCTGTAACTCTTCCTTCATCCCCATCCTTCTTGTTCTTATTCTCCTTGTCTTGTTTATCTTGCAATTTGTTGAAGGAACTGGGTTTCTCGTCTTTTATTATAGTCTGGATTTTGTGGGCAGCCATGCAGGGTAGTATAGTTCCTTACATTTCATGCGAAATCCAAGGTAAGTCAGATTCAGGCTGTTTTTTGCTGAAAATCCCTCATAATTGGTGTGTATTTCCACTAGGAGGCATGTGATGACTGTCATCTTACTTTCTGTGATACAAGCAGACTTTGGTGATTGTTACCTAGATTTAATTCATAGGTGGCAAAATGTATTTTCTCCTTCCTTCTCATTGATTGCTTAAGTTTTCAAATAAATTTTCATGATCGGCAATTGGTTTCCCTTAAATATAATTTTAAAAGACAGGATAAATATTTGATTTTCACTTGAGTTTTCAAATAATTAGCTCTCTAACATCTCCTAAGGTATTTGTTACTTTACCTGCCATGTGATGATTTTTAGGATTTTAAACCAATCAATATTTTACAAATCTGTATTTGATGTATATAAAGTTTGAGGTACCAGTCATATGATCATTATGGTTATCCTTTCCTTCCACTCTCATTTCCTTTCTGTACTTAAAATACGTTTATCCCTGTTCCCTCAATGTTTCTACAAAACTGCTACCCAGTCAGTTTATCCCAGTTGCTCCTTGTCAAGATCCCAAATTTCAGCATTTTACCATTGCTAAGACAGCTTTTAGCCTTTTTTTAAAATTCCTAATGTTATTTAATGTCATTTTCTATTTTTTCAAACTCCTGGTGTCTGTCCCTATTCAACAAATAGCATAAAAATCCTAGTGTTGAAATACAGCATTCTAATAAAAATTTGGTATTTTATATTGAATACAAAATAGTTGTTCTATTTCATCACAAATTTCAGTTTATGATTTTAAGCTGAAGTGTCTGGTTACTGATTTTGAAAAATATTTGCATGAATGTTATAATAATATATTCACAAGTGATTTTTTTTTATAAACTCAGCACTTCTTAAAATGCATACAATGAAAAGCTGTCAACCAAAATATAGAAATCTTTAAAAAGCCATTAGTCACTTCGTGTAATATAAAGTTTTTGTAAATTATAAAAAGAAAAAAATGAAATGCTAGTAAACTAGTTTTTGATAGGTTGCTTATTCTACCTAGTTTCTGATCAACCTACATTGATAAATGTCACCTGTCCAACTTGAGATTCTTAGGAAACAGAGAATGTAACTAGTTTACCTTAATTCAGATCTTCATTGGAGATTGAATCTTACGTGGCTGGGCCACATGGTGCACGTGGCTGGTTTGGGATAGAAGGTTTGGATGCATCCTTTCAGGACAGCGGATGGACTGGGACAGTGATTGGTATGCCTTCTATACTTGTGAAGAAACACACCTTATAATTGGTAGAAACGGGCTTTTAAACTTGGTTATTTTAATCTTAATTTCATGCTATATTATTTGAAGATGTACAATCACATAGTAAGATAAGCTTCACTGAGCCACTGCTTTGAACATATTGTGAGAAGCATGGGAGAATTTCTGAAATAAATTATGTAGTTAAGTCAGGACTTGTCAAATGTCAATGAATTTAAAAGCTCTATCTACAACTTCATATGCTATGTGTGTTTAGAAAATTGACCAATTTTCTAAACACATAAGTATATATTTTCTCTTTCCCAAACAGGCCAAACATAAGTTTAATGCACTGCAAGCAAAACAAGCAGAATCAGAGTACTGCAGACTTACTGAAGCACTTGTGGCTGAAAAGGAGAAGGAATTTCAGGATTATGCCAGAGAAGTAATCGAATCTGAATCTGAATCGACAAAGAAATATATTTATCCTCTTGTAAAAGCTGTACAGGAAGGACCTGGAGGTGGCCGTGGACCAGTTTTAGTGGACAGAGGTGGATTAAGACCCAGCTATCAGGCAAATGATACCACTGGAGTCCAGCTCCCTTTTTATAACTCTCGGGGATCGAAATATAATAATTTTCAAAAGTCTAAGGGAAGGCTAGGTTTTACATGGTAGAAAAAAGTTTATTTTTAAGATTAAGAAGACTAATTTGTAGCTAATCTGAGCTACACACTCAAGTGAATTATATGGTTATAATTTGTTAATAAAGCTGCTTTTCATCTAAGTACAATTATGTCTGACCTAATTGATTCTTCCCCACTCAAGATTAACTCCGATTCTCTTTTTTATTCTGATAAAAGATATATACAACAAAATGTATAATTATAGCTATTTAAGAATATTCAGTGGCATTGTTCCAAATGGAAACCTGTTATCTGTACCTGTTAGTACACAACTGTTCTAATCCACTAATTTGATAAAGCACAGCTAAAACCTGTGGCAAAGATGTAAACTGGAACTAAAACATTTCGGGTTACTGAGAGGTCTTGGGGGTGGGGGAGGTGTAAAAATTATGAATCAGCACTACTTAAAAAGAAATACAGTATTACATTAGGAAATATGTTTAGGAAAGAAACCTAGAAAGCAATGAAAATAGAAAACACAAAGTGAAACTAAAAGTATTTTAATACATAAATCTGTACAGTCCATATGACATACTCACATTTTACATATTCTCCTGGCTTAATAAAACATTTAAAAACACTCCAGAATTTGAAAATTTAATAATATTCACCTACTAACACATATAAATCACTGAATGGTCAAAATGTTTTTATTTAAGCATGTATATGTTCAGTGACTCTCAAGTTAACTAGGTTCATTTTCCCTAAAGATGTCTAATTTAAATTAAAAAAAAAAAAAGAAACCAAAAACTAGACAGTATGTTTTATAAAACTTAGTTAACGTTTATATGGCTTTATAATGGTGTTATATTAAAACTAGCAGGCACAGAATATAATACAATGTTCCCACTGCTGAGAAATTTGGAGGAATTAAAAAGCAAATGTAGCATTCCAGTAGATAGTAATTCCATGTATAACCTTAAAAGTTTGCTGAGGCAAAAGACACCTTGCAACATGAAGCATTATGATTAAACAATTACACTAAAACTTATCCCTAAACCTGGAAATTGTCACTGCTGGCTAAATTCTTAAAAGAAGTTCACTACTGTTAAAACTCTGCTCAGTTTTTTCCCAGTACAATTTCTGTATCCTTATGGGTAAAATAAAAGTATTAAATGATTTATTTCATTATTAGCTTTTAATAAAAATAAAGTCCAAATAAACTAATACAATCAATAATTTAAAAAATACAAAACAAACCATTTGATAGTATAGTTTATTTAATACAATGTTTTAACTATAAAAGTTGATACAGTTTCAGAGTTTAAATTCTGTAAAATGCAGTTTGCATAAAACAGTTTAACAGTTACTAGACTAATGATAAGAGAAGCAGCATTTTGAAACTAATTATACAACTGCAACAAGTTTTATTCCTAAATTTCATTAAAAAAATATACATCACAGTGACTTTTGAGCTAGGAAAAGAAGTACATTTTAACCTCATTTGTTTTTCCCTTCCACAAAGAGAGCAGCCACAACTTTTAACATCCTCACATACAAATACCCAATTAATTTATCCTTCAAAATACTATAAACACACAAAGGGGGAAACAAAATATACAGCATGTGCTTTTGGTAAACATAGGTATTTGCTTGAAAAAGGTGGTGGGGAAACACACCAATCAATTCCACCATTCCCCCTGTACATGAAAACAAACAAATCCCCTAACAACTCCCTTCTTCAACCTTCCTGGTGGAATTTTAAAAAATTTGTGATTTTTCTTTTCCTTTCATATTTACTTGTTGTGTCACAACACAGGCCAGAATTTACATTTGCCTCAATCCTTTAATGGCAGCTGGGAACTCACTATTAGCCAATGTTCCACTGCTGGAGTTTAGTTTTTAAACAAGAATTTGTAGCAAAACAGATCTTTTCACAATAGAACGGGTTAAAACCTACTACCCTTGGGGAGTCTATTCAACAGTAAATGTTGGAATACCAAACTGAACGATTACAGCAAATACAACCAAAGAGAGACAGAAAACAGCCCATTTCATGTTTCTTTGTAACAATGATATGGTGTATATTTAAAGTACCTTCTACTGAAGGTAAAGGAAACAAATTTCTATAGACATCTACTATAAAAGTTCAAAGTGTGATTACCAAAAAAAAAACATCAACTGCCACCTAGAGTAGAGCAAAATCAACTACTAAAAAATATACTGATTTGTTCCACTCACGAACTTGGAAACAAATTAGAACTGCCAATTAATATTACTACTCAAAATACCAGAACACCAATGTGTTCCTATCCCCAATATTAAAGAAAATTTTACTTTTCAGTTTCATATTTTCTACTGGGCACAAGAATCAAAGGCCATTAGGCAAAGCTGAGATGAGTTAATATTACATTTGTGCAAAGATAGATTTTTATAAGACAAATTCTTTGAAATTTCTGTGAGGGATCTGATTAAGACAACTTAGAAACTATCATGCTCTATGAACTCTCTTAACTATAGTTTTTAAATGTTTTAAAGCAACCTGGTATCTTCCCTACAAGCTCATTAACATTAATCTCTCTGCAGTGTCAATTCTGTGGTAGATGATTTACACAGAAAAAGAATTCACAGGAAATAATCATAAAAATTTTTTCATTTCTCAGGTATTGCCAACCAGGCAATAAAAACAAACTAAAAATCTTTAAATGGATTTAAATCCGCTTAAAGATGTTTGAGTTTACAGTTTACCTCAAAGTAACTATGATACCAATTTGGCAGGAAACAAATAGTTGACTTTTAGGAAAAGAGTTGTTCAAAGTAAAAAGTAAGGACTGCACAACTATTAAAAAGGTAATGAAAGAATTACTTGATTAGTGCAGTATTCAGATGCAAAGGCAGATGTATGGTTAATGCTGTTTGATCATTTTCTAAATGTTATTTACATTCTGAAAATAAAATCTAGCTGATTGTCATCTTTCACTTCAACTCCTTCACCATACCTCACTGTAAAAACAGCTAACAGTTTTTATAGGTCTAGAAATAATGCTTAGCATGGAATTGCTTCTTTGATAACCAAAATAGAATATTACTTAAAGCAATTACTAGCTTCCCCGCCCTGTGGTTACTTATCTGTAATTCTTGGTAGATAAAAGTTCTGGGATCAGACAACATACAAGTATTTTTTAATTAGCATGGATTTTCTTTTTTTGTTGTTCTTATTAGAAATCCTTTCTTAAACAGCACCTTTCTTGAAGCTCAAATAGTTTATAACAAAAACTTTTTAAATGCAGTTCACTGAATTTAAGACAAGCAAAAACTAATTTAAAATATATAACACATTATACAGCTTGGGGACTCAGGACTCAATTATCTCTAAGGTTTGTGATAAAAATCTCTAAGCAATCAATCACCCTGGATTATCATAAACATCTATTACTTTTATCATTAGGAAAAAGATTCAGTAAGACCCTGATATGGATATTTGTTTCAGGAAATCCAAACAATCTTATAATCATCACCCTATTCATTACATAAGTATCATTACTGTATTAATCAATAATGGGAAGTATTATATTAATAAGCATTGCTTTGCTCAGTACAAATAGCATGAGTAGCTACTGGATTTACCAAGGAGCTACCTGGTAATAAGTAGCTATAAGTATCAAATAAGGGATAAGTAAGTAGCTATTTGACACTACTGACAAATATTAAAGTACAAAACACTCTAAAGGCAACTACTAATTGGAATTCTGAAATTTCTTTTCAAATGAGGCAGGTTTTGTGTTTACTGGATGTTCAGTATTCTATTTAGAAGAGAAATTTCAGAATAAAAGGCCACACATCACTAAAATAGCAATATACAACACACAAACTTCTAAATGGACTTTGGATATCTTTAGTGTTTAACTCTGTAAGCTATCAAATTTTGCCACTTTCTACTCTAATCTATGTGGCAATGTTATACATGCCAAGTTAAAATGATTAATAGTAATGATACAAAGCCACCTGAAGAAAAAGAAATCAGAGTCATAAACATGCTACAGCCTGTGATACATATATAAAAGAGATGCATTTTCTTGCCAGTTGAAACTCAGTTATGAGACTTAGAGAAGTCAGTTCAAGTTAAAAAAAAAAAAACAAACCAACAACCATGCAAGGTTAACACTGAACTCTAGGTTAGTGGCCAAAAAGAGAACTCTCATAAGTTAATGTGTCAGTACCAACAATTTTTAGAATTTGTCTAACAAAGACCTGCACGAGTGGTACGTTTTAGTGAGGAAAATATTTTTTCATTTTAGAGAAGGGCAGTGACAATAACAATTACAGAACATTCGCCAAAAGCAAGGTTCATCTCTTCAGACCAAAAGCAACACAAAATTGAGAATTACAACCTGATCGTCAAGGTATAGTTCTTGTTAGATGCTGTATAACAGCAACTCAAGCCCAATCAGTACATCAACTGAAAAAAATACTCAACTATATCTATAGACAGTTGATAAAACAGGAAAAATAAGAAACAAGCTACTGGTAGCGCTATAAAGAATAACATATGAAGTGCAATATAAGTATTTTAAAGCACAAATTACTATAAAATCAAAAGTGATGACTTATATCTCAAGTTATTAGGGGCCCACTTCTGTATAATTAAAAGCTGCTGTTGCAAGCCTCTATTATAAATGCAATCAAAAAATCTATATATAAGATTTCTTCTACCAAGTGGCTTTTCTAAGGTTACTTTAATCATGAAAAACACAAGCTTCTATAATAATGTATTCCAACAATCAGTTATCCTTCTTTCCAATTGGCTGATCACACAAATTAGGGTATAGAAGAGCATGTTTGCTACTGGCTGATTGTTGCAACACAAAAATGCATACATGAAATAGTTAAACATAGCACACAGCATTACACCAAAGTGTTTTTATCATTTCAAGTTTATTAAAACTTTAGCAGTACAAATTATCCAGGCTGCAGATTATCAAAAGATCAACTCAAAAAGTCCACATTGGAAAAAAAAAAGACAAACAACCCCAAAACAATGAAAAGAAAAAAACAACGTAAGGAAGATCATCAGCAAGTCTCTAAAACTTAAAATCTGAGACAGAATGGACATAAGAAGTTTATATAACTCACTCATCCACTTTTGTCTTCATCTGTTCCAGGGCTTGATTCATGATCAAATTTTTTATTTTTATCATGTGTGTGGTCATTTTCTTGACCCTTTGATTTTTGGTTTTCTTTTTCCACTGAGGATCTGGTCTTCTCATCCTCCTTATTTTTCAAAGTGGAGAACTTTAATTCATTGTCCTGACTACTTTGTTTCACTTTTGAGAATGGACTTTGATCTCTATCTGCCTTTTTTTCCCTATTACTATTTGAACTACTATGATCACGATTTTTAGAGTACATTCTCTTCTCACCCTCAGAATTCTCTTTTCTATGTGAACTTCTACTTTCTTGGTTTCTGTATTTTTCCTTGTTTCTGCTTTGACTTTCTTCTCTCTCCGAGCTCCGTGAATCTCTCCTCCTCCTCCTCCTATCTTTACTTCTTGATCTTCCTGGCGTCGCTCTTCTCTCTCGGCTCCGTGACCTTCCTCTTCTCCTGTACTCCTGTTCTCTGTATCTATGATGCTCCTTGCTTCTGCTGCGGTCTCGGTCATGGCTTCTGGAGCGCACTCTTCTGCTCCTGTCCCTACTTCTGCTTCGCTCCTTTGTTCTACTGTTGTAACTGTGTTTGCTTTTAGTCATATCACGTTCTCTACTCCTAGACTGTGCACGTCTGTCTTTGTCCTTACTTTTATTATGATCATGCTCATTGTTTTTGGATTCTAACTGTTTAGATTTCTCTTTACTTCTACTCCTTTCCTGTTCTTTTCCTTTAGAATCAGGTTTTTCTTTTTCTTTAACATTCTCATGATCCCTTTCTTTACTCCTTGACTTCATCCTCTTTTCTTCATGTCTATTATGCTTTGTGTCTCTTTCCTTACTTTTGGATTTTTCTTTGCTCTTACTCCTACTTTTTGATTTGGCCCTTTTCTTTACCTTGTTCTTATATTTATCATCTTTTTCTGAATTTCTTCTGATTTCTCTTTCTTTGCTGTTAGATTTATGGTCTTTAACTTTCTTTTCCTTTTCACTTTTCCTGTTTGGACTCTCAGACACATGCCTATGATCAGTTATTTTTTTCTCTTTTACTCTAACTGGGCTTCTTTGATTTTCTTTTATTTCATTTAACTCACTCCTAAAAAATGAAGAAAAAAAGTTTTTGGGAGACTTTATTAGCTGAAATGATATTCTATTTTCCTTAAGATTTTCAGAAACAACTGAAATGACTCTAAATAAAATAATTTAAAATAGTTAAAAAAATACTTATTACCACATTTGTAATAAGAGTTAAATCTTACTTATCCCCTTTAATCCATCTTTCACCACTTGATACTCTCATTCTTTGAGCTCTCTGCATCTCCTGCCTCCAATGTGGAGGAGTCTCACTACGTCTGAAACGATCCCTTGATCTGGATCTAGAAGGAGTTCGATAACGCTTTAAAAAAATAGAGGGGAAAAAAATTAACATATTAAAACATGAAAGTATTACAACAGTTGCTAAAGTGTATGTGCTTTTAGGTTTCAAAAAATGTCTGATATTTCCATGCCCTCTAAAATAACTAAACTCTCCCAATTTTCAGGTAGGAAATCAATGAGGCATGACATGGTTTGATATCTGTTTCCACTGCTAATGAAACGTGTGCTTATCTATTCTTGTTTTAAATAATTCTTGGGTTTAAGTTCTAAAAGAGTAAATATTGACAGCTATAACCCACATCAACAAAAGCTCTTTTAAATCTTCCATCATTTTTAAGAGTGTAAAGAGGTCCTAAGACAAAAGAGTTTAAGAACTGCCATGAGACCAGTTAGGAAGCCATTTATAGTTCAGAGAATATATAATGGTGAATTGAACAAAGACGGTAGGAGTGGAACCTGAGGGAAGTAGATGGATTTCAACATATCTGAGAGGTTGAACTAACAGGATTTGGCAACAGATAAGTTATAAATGGTAGAAAAGAAAGATGAGAAATAAAATGATTCTTGGGCTTCAGGTTTAAGTAACTGCACAAGTGGAGGTGTTGATCACTGAGACCAGGAACGTAAAGGAGGGTCAGGCCTGAAGAAGAAGAGTGCTTATGCTCAACACTGTAAATGCTGAGTTTGAAGTGTCCACTAGGCATCTAAACGGTCATCAAAGAAGGCTCTGGTACCAGAAAAGCAGATGAAAAACTGAGTTTTCAGTGCATAGGTACCCAGTGAAATTACGAGTGATGAGATTGCCCAAGAAGCAAATACAGAGTGAGAAGAGTTAGCACTCTAAGGTACTACAATATTTAAAGATCAGGCAGAGGAGTATGAACTGGCATTGGAAATTTAAGATAGACTAGCCAGAGACAGGAACAAAAGACAATGGAAGTAAAGGAGAAAGAGTATTACAAGGAGGGAGATTAACAAGGACAAAGACTGAGGGATCCACTGGATTTTGTGACATGGAACTGACCATAAAGCAAGTGCTGTTTTCAGGAGAACGGCAGAAGACAACCTGAAATGACTAAGGAACAAGTAGGAAGTGAAGAAATAATATACTAAGTATAGCCTCGTTTGTTAAAAGGTTGCAAACACAAGAAGATATTTAAATTCTGAAGAGGAGAATCCAGTGAAGAAAAAGGGTATGAGATGTTAAGAATAGGATTTTTAATAAGAGTAGACACACAGTGGTCAGGAAGTAACAAAGAGGCACAAGAAAAACCTCAATCTCATTTTATACCATGTACATGTAAAATCCATTAACATCTCGTAGACTTTCAGCATAGAAGAACCAACACAAAGAAGTACTATAAAAAGAGAACATACAATTCAATATCCACATCTACTCTAAATTTTAACTACTTATGTGAAAAAAAAAAATTAAACACTCCAAGATTTAAGATAAATGCAATATTATCAGGATTTCTGGGAAAATAAGCACCTACCCTTGGTCCTCTTCCTTTAATTTTCCTGCCAGACCTAGTAACTAAAAGTCGTCTCTGGTATGAAGGAGGCTGGGAGTTAGGTAGATTACTAGAAGGAAGCAAAAGGAAAATTAAAACACATTATATAATAAAAATAAATCTGGAGAACATAGCTCTATTAATCTAAATGAATAAACTTAAAATAGTGGTTCTCAATGAGAAATATTATCAGTTTTAGTAGGTATTTGATAAAGTAGGGGAGCATTTTAACAACTTTCAATGATGAGAGGGTGCTACTGGCACTGAGTGACCACAAGTCAGGAATGCGAGAATCCTGTAATGCATGAGGATGAACAACTATTCTATTCCCAAATGCCAACTGTGTTCTGTTGAGACATACTGTTACATAATCTTTTTGAAGATCAAGTCAACTTGATAGTGCTAAGCAACATGAAAAAACGTGGAGTAGGCTGTATGCTGTTAAGAGAACAATTTTAAAGCTCTCTGATTCTAAAGTACCTCATTATCCTACCAGCAGTTATTCACTGGTGATAAAACTATGGATAAGTGCAACTGATGTGAATTAAACAGAGAACACTTGGTCTGAATTAGAAAAATATTTAATATCATGCTTTATATAAAAAAGGGAAACTACTTATTTTCAAATAATAATACGAATATTAGCACTAACAACATTCATGTATGCTATATTTGAAAATGCATTTTAAAGTAGTTCAAATATTTTCTCCTTAATATTTATTTCCTTATAAACATCCTTTCCTAACAGTTGAGTAAACTCAATTCAATCCATCAAAATTAACACAATTCAAGTAACCAAGATTTATTTTTATATATTTACTGTATTGTGAAAATACAGGGGGAATGAGCAGATTTTTATCACTTTTATGTTATTTCTGATCATAAATAAGAGAAAGATATCCATCTTTTTTTCCTATTTTTGGACATAATTATTAAAATGATACATAAAGAACCAACAGAACTACTAATTCTAATAATGTGAATTATGTAGAAAAATTTTCAAAGTACTTGAATATACTATCAATTTTCAATACCACAATATTGTAAATCAGGCAAGGAAAACAGCATTTTCTCCCACCAGACAAAATGAAACATAAGGGTTCTTATTTGCTTAAAAATTTAAGGTATACAAATAACAGAGTAAAACATTTGTTTTACATGGAATTCGTCTGGAAATGCCATTTAACATACCTTTTTGCTATTTGTAGTGCTTTTTTTAAAAGTTACTTTTATTTAAAAATCTGTCTAAATTAAGTCAATTTTATCTTTTCAGCTGTGTGACTGGCAAAAAGGAGCTTTGCTAACACTATCCAATTAAAAAATTTCAATCTTAGGACAAGGTCACCAATTAAATCTTATCTAAAATTTTTAAAACTGTTGCTTTTTTTTTTTTTTAAAGAAAGGGTCTGTGGTAGAGAATGAAGGGTCTTTGTAAAATAAACATATTGACATACCATTCTCTCTCTCTCTCTCTCTCCCTGTTCTTCCTTTCCTTTTCATCAGCTTTAGGAGGACTTTTTCTCATTAGGAATCTGTTTTCAGGTATTGGAGGGATTTCTTCTGGACGGACAGTAGACTGGGGTTGTGCTTCAAGATTTTCAGCCTCACTTTCACTAGATGCACTTAAAAGAAATACACAAACAAGTTCCATTTGGTTATTATGTACCCACCTCAATTTCCCAATTGTTGGTCTTTCTTTCCTTTGTAAATATTCCATCTATCTATCATCCGGTCCCCTACTGCTGACCAAAGATGCAGTTACATGGGGAAAATACTCGTTCCTCTGACAAACCAACCTAAAACCCAAACCAAATGTATCTATTATCACATTCTCAAAAAATACTTTCCTTTAAAATGGAACCCAAATATTCCATATGCACTGCACTGATAAATTTAAAATACTTTAAAATACAGGTAAAGAAACTGCTTTAGAGGCAACGGGTTTATGAAGATGAGCTTTAGTACAAAGACAGATTTTTTTCAGACACAACAGAAAAGAAAGTAAATATGCTGACATAATCTGCTTTATGCTATCACAGGAGAAAAAAGGAAAACACTCATTGGTTTCCTACAGTTCTTACTAATTTTAAATTCCCTCCATAAAATACAAATGTATCTAATCAAAAAAGTCATTGAGTTCCTACAAAATGAACTGAATGATTTTGTTGAAAATTGAAATGTACCCAAATTTAATCTATAGACTATAGAATATCAGAATGGTCTTATATGTCATCCGATGAAGTATTTCTATTTTCATGTACCATATAATTGATTCAATATCCCAATAGGTTTATATATAAACAGAAGGTAATTAGAATACAAAGACAGTACTATAAAAGTAAATTAAGACCTTTTCTTGCTTTTCTTTCGCTTCTTCTTCTCTTTCTTGTGTTTACGAGAATTTTTCCTATGTTTCTTCTTTCTTTTTTTTGACTTCTCTTCAGAAGCACTTTCAGAATCAGAAGAATCAGAAGAGGACTGAGAATCGCTTGAGCTGTCTGAGTCACTGGATGATGAGGAGGAGGAAGAAGATGACTTATGCCTTTTCTTTTCTTCTTTCTTAGCTTTAATAAAAAGCAAAATGGTTCGATCAACACTTTTTAGACAAACTTTGTCAGAGGAAATTTAGATTTTTTTTTTGGCAGATTCTCCAAGTCCAGTATTTAACACTTAGTTCATCCAGCTATTTGAACTGAGCAGAACAGGAAAGGAGTTAAGACTCAAGATTAGAATCCAGACCTTCAGATTCATGGGATTCCCAGATGGCTCACTGATAAAGAATCCACCTGTCAATGTAGGAGACGTCAGAGACATGGGTTCGATCCCTGGGTCAGGAAGATCCCCTAGAGAAGGAAATGGCAACCCACTCCAGTATTCTTGCCAGGAAAATCCCATGGACAGAGCAGCCTGGTGGGCTACAGTCCATGGGGTCACACAGAGTTGGGCATCACACGTGCATATGCACACACCCACCAGATTCATGGGTCTGAGTTATATCTATAAAGAATTTTGGAAAAGTTAACAGGTAAAAACACTAAACTAAGTCAATTTCAGAATTAGCTGAATAACATTTTAAGCACAGAAGTAACACTCAAGAATCTCAGATTCAAATATTTGTATAGTTTTCAACTTTTTCTCTTATTATCAATATTGGAAGCAGAACTGTAGGAGAGAAGAAGTAACAGAAAAAATACTTTGCATGAATGTGGAAAGGTAAGAAACATGATTCCATTGGAATGGGCTTATTCAATGCCTGAGCATCCCTCTAATGATTAGAGCCTGTGCTCACCAACAAGAGAAGCCCCCACATGCTGTATTATATACAGAAAGCCCAATGAAGACCCAGGGAAGCCCCCCAAAAAGTTAAATTTCAAATTGAAATTTTATTTTGGGTTAAACAAAGTTTTAATTTTTAAAAGGGGTCACCAAACTCAAATGATTTAAGGACTAGGAAACTGACACAAATAAGTGAAGTTAATCAGGAATTGGGGAAAGACATGATAGACTGGATTGAGCCTGGGCCACCTAAAAGTATTCTAATTCAAACCATGGTGGATTTAAAGAAGTGAATTCAACTATCCAATTAAAACAGGGGCAGGGGGGGTTTCTCTGATGATCCAGTGGTTGAGAATACTTCTGCCAAAGCAGGGGACATGGGTTTGATCCCTACTCTGGGAAGATCCTACATGCGACGTGGCAACTAAGCCCATGAAGCCAGCACTTCAGGGCCCATGAGTCGCAACTACTGAGCATGCGTGCTGCAACTACGGATCTCCACGCGCCGCGAGCTTGTGCTCCCCAACAAGAGAAGCCACCACGACGATAATCCTGCACACCACGACGGAGTAGCCCCACTCACAACGAGAGAAAGTCCTTGCGCAGCAATGAACACTCAAACAGCCAAAACAAAACAAAACAGTATCTGATCAATTTTCTAGGTCTAACTACAAAGTTATATGAAATAGAAGCACAGAAGAAACACATTACATAATACAATGATGCAAGTAGTAAAATTCAGCGTGTGCAACAGTAGGAAAGAAACCCTACAGGTAAAATGACCTAGCTTGTTCAACAAATAAATCTCAAGAAAACATAAAAAGAAATGGTGGGAGAATCTATGAAAAACAAACCAAAAAATTACAAGACCAATCCAAATGCTTGAACCTGATTTGGATTCAAACCCAAACATCAAAAAAGTTAACATTTATAAACTTAGAAATGTGAACACTGTAAAGATTTTTTACATTTAGGAATATATGTGTATATGCCTGCATATGCTTACTTTTTTTAGAAGAGTCACCTTTTAGAGATAAATAGTGAAAAACTTATCAATAAAAACATTATGCTTAGAATTTGCTCCAAACAGGAAATGGAAAAGTGGCCAAGGATAGGAAACATGAAATTGGTCATAAATTAATTGGTAAAGCTGGGTAATGAACATGGTGATTTGTTATACTATTTCAACCACTCTAGTAAATGTTAATATTTTCCATAATTTAAAAAATCAAAGAGGACAAAAAATCTACCTTTGGGACTGACTACTGGCTGTCTGTTTACTGACCTTAACTGAAAGGGTTCACAGTTGCTTTGCAACCTTTCTGTGTTCCCCTCTCAGGAACACCTGAGGATTTGGCACTGGACCAAATGATTCTTGAAACTTTTTTAAATGAATTTAGTGGCTTAAAACAACAACTATTTATTATTTCTCACAAATCTAAAGGTCAGCTGAGTGGCTCTGCTGAACAGGGCTGAGACCTACTGATTTATTGTTGTTGTTGTTGCCATTTTGTGTGGCATGTGGGATCTTAGTTCCCTGACCAGGATCAAACCCACCCTCCCTGCGTTGGGAGCATGGAGTCTTAACCACTGGACCACCAGGGAATTTCTAGGGCTCTGGGGATCTTGCTGGGGATTCTTGAAACTCTTAACTCAGAATTTATAGGAGTGCACTGATTTGTAGAGATAAACAAGAATCTACCTAAGTTACTGTACACTTGACCAACGGTTTGTGATTCACCATCAAGATTTAGTAATGATGAGATGCTGCTGCACTGGAGAATGGCAACTAGGTATAAATGCTGAAGGGATACCAGAGATAAAAGCTTCATTAAACTAAGGCAGTCTTTTCTCACCCAATCATGCTTCTCAGGACCATGAACCTATTAATACTAAGCATGAGATGCCCAGGACATATGCAAGCTCTACCTAGAACCAGAGATCTCCACTATGACACTGCTGTTCAAGCTGTGCTGTTTCTTGTCCTGTATCCTTTCATAATGATAAATAAGCTTAATGCTGAGTGAAGCCTGTCTTGTCTCATGAATCCAACTGTTACTCTCATCCCAAGACCACTGTTGCTGGTGAGGCAGAGTGGGTATGTGAAATGAAAAACCTGCTTGCATACACTAAAAACCTGAGGTATGGGATTAGGAGGGAGAATAAAAGTTAAAGAAACCCAAGGAAGGAAATAAATTCATAATGAATATGAGAAACTCTAAATAAAAATATCTTGGACTATATAATATGCAGGCAAAATACAAATATTTCACATAAGCAGAGAAGGGGCTTCCCTGGTACTCAGTGTAAGGAACCTGCCTGCCAATGCAGGAGACATGGGTTCAATCTCTGGGTCAGAAGGATCCCTAGGAGAAGGAAATGGCAACCCACTACAGTATTCTTGCCTGGGAAATCTCAATGGACAGAGAAGCCTGGCAGGCTGAAGTCCATGGGGTCACAAAGAGCTGAACACAACTTAGTGACTAAACAAGAAGCACAGAATACAGCTGTTAAAATTACTTGACAAAACACAGTCATGCTTTATCCCATGATTAACAAAGCTTTATTCACCAGCTCCAATTCATATTTATTTTACATTGTGATTCTTTCCAGAGAAATACACTGCATGCAGTTGGTTTCTTAAAAAGCAAGCCCAATCTCCCTATTAAATGATTGAGAATGCAAGTGTTAGTTGCTCACTCGCATCCGCCTCTTTGCGACCCCATGGACTATAGCCTGCCAGTCTCCTCTGCCCATAGAGTTCTCCAGGCAAGAATATTGGAGTGGGTTGCCATCCCCTTCTCTAGGGGATCTTCCCGACCCAGGGATCAAACCCCGATCTCCTGCACTGCAGGCAGATTCTTTACTGTCTGAGCCACCAGGAAAGCCCTCTAAATGTATTAAAAACATTTAAGAAACCATTATTTAGTTTTCACATCACTTTTCACGTAAGCATTTGAGAGAAGCAAAATATCACAACAGTACAGAAGATCAGAAGGAGATTCATAACTATTTTTAGGGCAATATAATCTGCCTGAGATATGGACAGAGATGAGGAAAGGCTTTTCAATGACTACTGTTTTATGCTTTCTAAATTTTGAACAAAACGTATTAACTTTTAAAATTAAAGAAAATTTAAAACTCTCAAGTCTGATAACAGCTGTCACCACATTCTCCAAAAAAACCCAAAACCTACTGTCTAACCACTTAAATAAAATCTATTTCAAAGCATCATTTATAAGCATATAACTATCCTTAAAATAAAATGAAATAGTACTGAAAGCAAAACACAATGCAAGTTAAGAATCATTACTCATCCATTACTGGATAAATGATTTAATGGATAAAAAGGAATTACAAAGAGCAACACTTTTAAACTCTTGGTAGGGTGTGGTATATAATATTACCAGATACTGACTTTACTAGTATGATGTTAAGGTGAAAAGACAAGTTTCCAGAACATTTTACTTATAAAAATGTAAGGTAAGAAAATGCTGCTTTACTAGTTTTTTGAGAGCTATAAATTTTATACCAATTAATTTCACATGAAACCTTTATATTAAAGAAAATTTCCAGGCCATCATCAAAATAAGGTTTGAAGTAAAGAATGGAATTATACCTAAAATAACCCTCTTTTCATTTCAAAATTACTGGGTCTCCCCTCTAAACAGTTTCTTAGTTTAATATCCCACTATTTTCCATGAAAAGTGCCATTACCATGGCTCTTAATTTAAGAATAAGGACACTGAAATGGGATCCTGTCACCATACAAATGAGTCTCTGATCTTTTCCACCGTGGAAAGGTTTACAAGAACAAGGTTTACCAGCTGCTTCCTCTATTGTGCTCTTCTTTTTGTATTGCCAGGTAATCTGTTTTCTATTACATATATGCAAGATTTCTGCTCATTTAACTGTTTACTGCCATTTGCCATAACTCAGCACTTGTGTTTCTATGTACTCTGTAATATATCACTGGTCCCATCTCACACTGCAAGGTAAAGGTGTACAGATATCTCTTTAACAACTGCAGTGAACTCTGAAGAGACCAGCATGATCTGAGTTCATGGTAACTTCTAAAGAACCAGGAAGTGTTCTTATCAAAGCAGTGGTCCGTGTTCTATCCTCCACTCGGCCCGCCCCTTGATAGCCTCTATACGGATGCAGTTTTGGTTAGTCTCCAGTGTTTCCCCTCTGCACCTGTTAGAAGGATGCTCCCCTTGACTCTGAACCTTCTCAGGCACATTCAAATAGCCAGAAAGAGTAGAATTTCCAATCTCACAACAGCAAAGGGACAAAGGCACAAGATGATTGCCCAGACTCACCAAGACCACATATAAGTGGGCCCAGACAGATTTCCTCAGAAGTCTTTTTGTTTTCTTTAAGGAAGTTAGAAAAAGAAAAGAAAAAAAATTCTATATTTATTTTTTAAAATTGGGGTGTGTATCCCTCAAACAAGGTTTTGAATATGATGACAATGAACACCATTGTGCTACCCAAAGCTTTTTGACTATTTCCAATTTAAGACTGTAAGAAGGCCATCAAACATAAACTGGATGTAACACATAGCTACACCTAAAAAAAAAAGATCATACAGATGCATGACAAAATTCATTCTGACCAGTGTTCTGAATGATAACTGAAGGGCTGTAGGGTAATAGGTGCCAAACTGTTTTCTTCTCCTCCTTCCATAGTGTGATCCAGAACAGAGCAGGCATGGACAGTATGCTTGAAACAAACCTGAACTTTTCAATAACTCCTGCGAAGACACTAACAAAGGGACAAATTTTCCTCAACTGATGAAACTGATAAGGCAAGAAATGCTTCCTTAGCATGAGTCTGGGGAACACACACTAGAATACTACATCAACTTTCAGCACAACTTCCTGGCCACAATGGCACAGGCAAAATTAGTATTTATCACTTCAGGTGAAAATATATGATAAAAACATAATAACATATAAACAGTGACATTCATTCACCTTCTCATCCATTCAGCAAATATTCAAACACTAACCAGTTAATACCAAGAAGAATTTTTACACCAGATGTATTAGAGAGTCTATGATAACTTTTATGGTTTAAGATGTAAGCTTTTTAATTACCTCAGTCTCTTTCTAAATATGTAACCACACAGCATTCTTAACTGTTATAAGCAGAGAATAGATCCTAACACAAAATCCTTAAAAATTATAAAACACAAGAAAAAAGCCAAAGAACAACTGCTGAGTACAAAATAAAATATGAACCCTAAGTACCCCTTCTCTCCATCCTTCCTCCAGCAACTGTAAGTTTGTTCTCTGTGAGACTGCTTCTGTTTTGTAAATAAGTTCAACTGTATAATTTAAGGGATGTCATATGATATTTCTTGTTCTGTACAATTTACTTCACTCAGTATGACAATCTCTAGGTCCATCTAGCAAATGGTATTGTTTAATTCTTTTTGATGGCTGAGCAATATTCCATTATATGTATATATAAATACCATTATATTATATACTATATTAAATATAAATTTCATTATATATATATGTCATATCTTCTTTGTCTACTCCTTCGTTGATGGACACATAGGTTTCTTCATGAATACTTTTTTTATATTGTGATTTGTAATTCAGTACTTAATTATCTTGATGTTCAAATTGCACCAATTTTATCTATTGGCATTTCCTTCAAATTAGCTGTTGCAAGATTGTTGCAATTTACTAGATGAGCATAAAAACTATTTATACATTAGGAAATTTAAGAAATAAATGAAAGTTTTAAGACAAATGATAAAAATTGTTCAACAAAAATGAAAAAAATAGTAACTTCAGTGTAAGTGTTCTCACAAATAAAATGATAATTGGAACCAATAAATTGTACAAAACACTCAAAATAAAAAAGTATCCAAAATTTAACATGTCATATTAAAAAAAATAAAAATAAAAAAAAATAAAATATGAAGACTTTTCTACATGATATGGGAAGAAATGTCTTAAACCAAAATATTCTAATTGTACCAAGAACACTTTGAAGAATAAAATGGCAAGATTCAGGGTCTAAAATTTTCAAAGTTTAATATAGATTGCTTTTTAGTTTTTATTAAAAATAAGTCTTCTCCAGGGATTTCTCTGGCAGTCCAGTGGTTAGGACTTGATACTTTCACTGCCATGGGCCTAGATTTGATCCCTGGTTGGGGAACTAAGATCTCACAAACCCTGTCTGTGTGTGTCTGCGGATTCTCCTCCAGAAATATTGTGGGTCTTTTTATATTAAAGCAAAATGAAATGTACATATTACAGAGCACATCAGTATACTTAAAACTTGAGAACAGAATGTTCTATTTAGGGCAATTCTGAAAAGAATATTAAAGACTTTAATGAGTTAGCAACACCTAACAAACAAAGCTTTAGATCTGGAGCCAGCAAACTTGGGTCCAGTTCCCTGATGTGGTAAAGAACAATTTCCTTGACTGTATCTGTAAAATGAGAGAAATAGTATTATATAGTTCTCATGAAGATGAGAGAAGAAAGGTTATAGATGATTCCCACATTTGTTAAACATGAAACACTAAGTACTGATATTATTTATTATTTCTTAGACAACTAAGAATAGGTCAATTCAGTATTTTATTGCTTTCCATACAGATTTGAAGGTAAACTCACCTCATTACTTTGAGATTGTCAGACTCAATATGTGTAATGCTGCTAAGTCGCTTCAGGCGTGTCCGACTCTGTGCGACCCCATAGACGCAGCCCATCAGGCTTCCCCATCCCTGGGATTCTCCAGGCAAGAATATTGGAGTGGGTTGCCATTTCCTTCTCCAATGTGTGAAAGTGAAAAGTTAAAGTGAAGTCGCTCAGTCGTGTACGACCCCACGGACTGCAGCCTACCAGGCTCTGCCGTCCATGGGATTTCCAGGCAAGAGTACTGGAGTGGGTGCCATTGCCTTCTCCGCCGGGGTGTAGAGGTGGTCACAAAAAGGGAGGTAGGGAGAGAAAGGGAGGTGGCAAGCCCACGCGGGCGGTAGGACCAAGTCGTGTGCGACGGGGGAGTGTTTAGGCAGGTGAAGTAGAACCATTGAGGCAGTGCCTCACTTGCGTGATGAATTTAGCTATTCTTTAAGAAAATCATAAAATCAAAACAAACCAATGGTCTCTTTCAAGTTCCCACTCTGGCCAGTTATTTCCCTGCTGCTGCTGCTGCTGCTGCTGCTAAGTTGCTTTAGTCGTGTCCGACTCCTAGCGACCCATGGACTGCAGCCCACCAGGCTCCTCTGTCCATGGGATTTGCCAGGCAAGAGTACTGGAGTGGGTTGCCATTGCCTTCTCCCAATATGTGTAATAAACAATAGAAATTACATATTTAATATAAAGACTTTAAATACTTAAAACCAAATTCTTACCATTTCAGATAGTATCATAGCAAACTACCAGTTGTGTTAACTTGACGTGTTCTTGTTTAAGTAAAACAAGTGTCTCAAACGTGCCAGATGGTTATGAATCTAAGCAGTGCATGAAGGGGAAATAATTTATTCCCATAAAGTTTGTTAGCCTATGTTAATCTTGTCAATTGTCATCCTCCCCACACTCTTTTCCTAGAAGAGTACTTACCATACTATTTAGACAACTACACTTTTCAAAAAATCTAAAAAACAATATGGAAGCAGAAGGATGAATTACTGTAAATTAATGACAAGGAAAGTTAATCAGTTTCACAGTAAATGAGCAAAATATGGAGTAAGGTAAAACAGATTTAAAAAACACAAAAATACATTAAAAATACACAAAAATGTCATACTTATGTTCACTCTAGTATAAAGTTCATGCCAACTAATTAAGACTGTTTTGTGCACATAAAAGTTAGCAGAAATATATACTTGTATTTACCTTTAGCTTTTGGAACTAGCTCTCCACAACTGAGTATCCGTACCTCAGCAAATGGTTTGCTAGCTGCATCTGTTTTCTGGTTTTCTATTTCTCTCACAACTTCTTGACCAGAAATCACTTGCCCAAAAACCACATGATGCCTAAAGAGTCAAGTAAAGATGATTAAATAAAAGTTTCTTATTTTAATATATTAATTTAAAATAGGTTGTAAAATACATGAAAATAATCTTTACCCATCTAAATGAGGAGTTGGTTTTGTTGTTCTTTTGGAAGTCATCAAATAGAAGAATAAAAACAAAGTCAGAGAAAAACAAAGTTAGCATCTCTAAAAAGGAAAAGAAAATAACTGCATTGGAAACAATGTAGAAAACAAGAATTCATACATACGTTAACATAATAGAATCTTATTTACCTTAACCTTAAATAGAATCGAATGCAAGATGCTTTGACATAATGCATTTTCAAAATTTTGTTCTGAAACACCTATACATTATTGAAAACATACATGAAATTAAAGTTGATGTTTTGTTGTTACGTCTATCCATCCATGTTTCTTGCATGTAACTGGGTTCTTACTGAATATCCATAATTGTACAACGTTCTACTATCTGGGTATACCGTAACTTACCAAAACATCGCACTAGTTTAACAACAGTGCTTTTCAGCCTTAGCATTTTAAACAGTTAGAGCCCAGGTCACATTCTGACGCACTCACATGTGTTCCATGGGGCCTAAACAGAAGTGGTCCATCCTGTATATTATAAATTTTTAAACTAGCTGCCAAGACTTACAAATTTAGATACTTCTATATAAAAATCCATATTCTAGACCTTTTTTAAAACCTGGAAGATGTGGCACTTGGCATGTGGCAATTATTGGTCAAGCTGAGTATCCCTGTCTCTAATAGAAAGATTAATAATTAAGTTTCTCATCCCAGCAGTCTTTATTCCCTTATGTTACCTGCCTAAGACCTATAGGTCTTAGAGTTTGTTATCCCTAACATAAAGTAAATCTCATGTTGAAGAAAGAGATCTGCATTAAAATTTAGACAAAATCTAAAATAAGCAAAAAGTCATTTTAAAAAATCCTTTTTTTCTTCTCATCAACCTTAAAACTTTGTAGTTAAGAAAGCTGCTATCTGAGTAGCTATGAAGACATACTGATACAACGGACTAAAGATGGGTACTGTATAAGATTCATTATCTGAAAAAATCTTTAAAAAAGCATTAGAAATTTGAAAGAAGGAACACAATTTAAGCTAACCTTTGGTTAAAACACAAACAATACTACTAAAAAAATTCTAACGTATACATGTATTTCATGTACATGTTAGAACTTTAAAATAAGCTCACCTTATTTTAAAAAGTGATAACCTGTTATTGTTTTCTCACTGTAACAGCTGTAATCACCTCAACTTGATAAAAGCACCTAGAAATGTAAAAACCTAGGTGTATACTATATATGTATTTGTGTTACATTCAGTATATACAATTTGCATCAAGATATAGTAAATCCTCACTTCACAGATTTCATATTTGCCCACGGGCTTGCTCACTATAATGTATTTATAATCCCTAAATCAACACTTGCAGTGCTTCACAGTCATTCTCAGATTGGTGAAAAAGTGATGAGAATGTCAAAACTAGAACAAATAATGCTAAAAACTAGCATAATTTGTATAATGCTTGTAGGAATGTAAAATGATGTAGCCATTCTGGAAAAGTTTGATGGTTCCTTAAGGAGCTAACCATACAATTACCATATAATCCAGCAATTCTACTCCTAGGTATATATCCAAAAGAACTGAAAACAGGGACTCAAACAAATACACATATGTGCCAATGTTCACTGCAACACTATTCACAACAGACAAAAAGTGGAAACAACCCAAATGTCCACTAACAAATAAATATGGATAAACAAAATGTGGTATGTATATACATTGGAAAGATACTCAACCACAAAAAAGAAGGAAGTTCTGATACATGCTATAAAACATGGATAAACCTTCAAAACATGCTAAGTGAAATACATTAGACACAAAAGGACAAATATTGTATGATTCCACTTCTATATATAGAATAGGTAAATGCTCAGAGACAGAAAGTAGAATAAAGGTTACCAAGTGGCTGAGTGGAAGGGGAAATGGCTACTCTATGGAATGATGAAATAGTTTTGGAAATAGTGGTGGTAGCTGCACAATTCTGTGAATATAAATAATATCATTGACTTAGTTACAAATGGTTAAAGCAGCAAATTTTATATGTTACCACGATATTTTTTTTTAAAGATTAAAAAACTGAAGTTGTTTCTGTAAAAAAAAAAAAAAAAACACAACAAAGAAGTAAAGATGAGTTAACCAGAACTGGAAAGAGGTCAGGAGAAACCAACAGGAGGAAAATTCTGAGAATATACATGTGAATTTAACACAGGGGTTTTGGTTAGCATGGGGAGAATTTTATCTTAAAAAGTGAAAATAAATGATAACAGTGTTGCTGAGGATCTGGTAAAATTAGCACTTCCTTTTGGAAGTCAACGCAACAATATATATGTAAACCCTTAAACATGTATAAACATTTGACTAAGTAAACTTCCAGTCACTTACATAGAAGAATTTAAAAATGCATCAAACAATAGGTACAACAGTGTTCACTGGAGCAGTTTGAAAACAAGAAGCAACTAAACGTTCAAAACTGAGATGAAATAAATAAAACCATAGTACATTCAAACAATGGATTAACATGTAGTATTAAAATGTTACTAATTCATATTTAGTAACATACAAAGAAGTTTATATTACATGCAAATGTTGATTACAGAGTATATGCAACTCTATATTTTTATTCCATGAAAAGATGCACTTGGGGAGAGGATTGTTTTTCTTCTTTTTATCTGTGTATTCTAAACAACAAATGTGATATAAGTTCTTTCTGTTTAAACAATCAAGAACATCCATACATAGGTAATTGGCTGAATAAATTATAGTATATAAACACACAATAGAGTATTATGCATTTATGAAAAAAGGAAAAAGATTTCTATGAACTGATATGAAATGATCTCTAGGATATATCATTAAGTGAAGAGAGAAAAACATTATGTACAGTATGCTATCTATTGTATAAGAAAAAATGGAAAATAAGAAAAAAGTGTGTATCTGTGCTTATGTTTGTAAAAAGAAATATAGAAAAATAAGCCAGAAACTAATGAGGTTGGTTACTAATATGGACAGGTGGTGTAAAAAGGGGTGAAAAAATGGGGGAATGGAAATGGAGTGAAGAGTTATGTGGGAGTGATAATTCCATGGTATTCTCTCTGCTTTGATTCTTAGAATCATATTAATGTTTTAAAAGCTTAAAAAAAAGGACAAAAAACAAATCAATCTGGCAGGAAAAACAAATGAAATATAATCTGAAACGAATATAACATATTTTGAGTCATAAAATCATACAAACTTTATACTAGAAAGTACTAACAAAAGTCACTTTTAAATGCGGTAACTACATATCCTCACTTTAAAAACAAAAATTGCTAAAAACAGTGACCTCTAGTTAGTATGTTACTTTTCCCAGTGTTACAGGGTGGCAATTTTTAAACCTAGGATTCAACAAATGAGAATTTTGAGCATTACTTTACTAGCGTGTGAGATGAGTGCAATTGTGCGGTAGTTGGAGCATTCTTTGGCATTGCCTTTCTTTGGTTTTTCCTGTGGTCATGTATGGATGTGAGAGTTGGACTGTGAAAAAGCTGATCGCCGAAGAATTGATGCTTTTGAACTGTGGTGTTGGAGAAGACTCTTGAGAGTCCCTTGGACTGCAAGGAGATCCAGCCAGTCCATCCTAAAGGAGATCAGTCCTGGGTGTTCATTGGAAGGAATGATGCTAAAGCTGAAACTCCAGTGCTTCAGCCACATGCTAAGAGTTGACTCATTGGAAAAGACTGATGCTGGGAGGGATTGGGGGCAGGAGGAGAAGGGGCCGACAGAGGATAAGATGGCTGGATGGCATCACCAACTCGATGCACATGAGTTTGAGTAACCTCTGGGAGTTGGTGATGGACAGAGAGGCCTGGCGTGCTGCGATTCATGGGGTCGCAAAGAGTCAGACACAACCGAGTGACTGAACTGAACTGAACTGAGTTTGTATTTCTCAATCCTGTATTCCCTATCCTGTACACCTCTACCCTTATCTATTCCCATTGGTAACCACTACTTTGTTCTTTGTATTAGTGAGTCTGTTCTGTTATATTCATTTATTTGTTTTATTTTTTAGATTCCACCTATAAGTGATAATGTACAGTGTGGTCTTTCTCTGGCTGACATATTTCACTATGCAAAATACGTTTCAGGTCTATCCATGCTGTTGCAAATAACATAATTACATTTTTTATGACTGAGTAATATTCTGTTATATTTCTAACATTTTTATCCATTCCTCTGTTGATGAACACAGCTGACTTCTATATCTTGACAACTGTAAATAATGCTGCTATGAGCACTTGGAATGCATGTTTTTTTGAATTAGTATTTTCATTTCCTTGGTATACAAACCCAGGATGTAATTGTTGGATCATATAACACTTCTATTTTTGGTTTTATTGGTGCTAAAACTTGGGGTTAGTGATTTTTTACTGAATAAAATACTTTTGAATCTAAAAAAAAAAAAAAGCTTAAAAAAAAGGACAAAAAACAAATCAATCTGGCAGGAAAAACAAATGAAATATAATCAGAAACAAATGAATATAACATATTTTGAGTCATAAAACCATACAAACTTTATACTAGAAAGTACTAACAAAAGTCACTTTTAAATGCGATAACTACGTAGCCTCACTTTAAAAACAAAAATTGCTAAAAACAGTGAACTCTAGTTAGTACGTTACTTTTCCCAGTGTTACAGGGTGGCAATTTTTAAACCTAGGATTCAACAAATGAGTAGAATTTTTTTAACATAATGGAAGACAGATTTCTCATGGTTGAAGAAGGGAGTTACAAATATGAAATAGAAAACACAGAAATAATCCATATGGTGCTGACAGATTAACTTCTTCTGAGCCCAAAAGAGTTTATGTTACTGAAGAGCAGAGCAAATTTTTACCCATAGAAAAAATGTGAACTGCTGACATGAGCCCTGGTAACAATTTTTTAATGGTCAGAATTGGAAAACATTAGTAGTATTGACTTTGGATTACAAATAAACTTAGTGAGTTGGCAAATTCACAAATACAGAATCTTTGAAAAATGAGGAACAACCCGTATTTTACTCTTTTAAGTAAGTAATTTATAAAGAGATACTCACTGCAAATATTCTGTTCCTTAATTTATCCTCCATAGATAATTTTTTCCTGGATCAATTACTACTGAGATGATTGGAAAATAGGGACATCTCTAATGCTACAATTTCTTTTACATGTGTTAGTTGCATTCTACTAAGGAAGTTTTTCTTTCTCCCTCCTTATTCATTTATTATTTATTTCCGAATGGATGCCTGGATTTCTATTTTATTTGATAATATGATATCATCACTACTTATTTTCAAAATAATCAATGCTCAACTTGTCCTCATTTGGCCAGTGGAAACTCTACCCCTTCAAGCTGGCTCCTGTGTCCTCTTGACAAAAGTTTTCATCATTTGAAAACTTTAGCAGTACAGCTGACCTCCCCTTTCAGCAAAAGGGGAGGTCAGCTGTACTGCTAAATTCTTTGTTCTTCCACCTTTAAAAATTCTCCCCCTTATACCTTATAAGTCCCTTTCTTATTAGTGATCAGTAGCGGGAGTCCAGAAAAATGACATACCAAAAAAGGGATATTTTAAATCAGATCATAAATTCTTACATGAAGAACTGTGAGCCATTTGTATCCTTCCCTCTGTTGGCCATTGACAAGAGAAATTCTTTATTGTGTTTAACAGCAAAACTCTCATCTATAAAGAAGCAAAGTTTTCAGTTACATTATAGGCATAATTTCCCCCTCAAAATTCATTTTCACTCCTCTATATATCTTGGGTTCCTATCATATGATCTTTAGCGCCAACCAAAATTTAGATTAAAAAGTCAGGGTAAGAGAAATCTAAAATTAATGAATTCCCTCCCCTATCTTTTCATATAAAAATATTTTAAATTTTCAATCATTTACTATAAAATCCAAATACTATACCAATCTCTCTTCAATATTTTTAGCACACAGAAGCACTCATTAACTTAATTTCTGCTATTGATAAAGAAAACAGCTTATTGCAAAGAACGCAGATTGTCTTCCAATCTTGTATTAGAACAAGAAAAAAGCAGGTAGAATGTGAAATTTCACTGACTCCCAAAAGTTAAAGATGGGTAATATGAAATTAATTCCACAACCACATTTTTAGAGTCTTTCAAATGATCTTCACATTAATAGAAATTTCAGAGAAAACTTAAATTTGGGGAAAACTTTACAGCCAAATTTAGAATATCAAAGATTTTTAAAAAACCTTCAGAGAAAAATGGACACACAAAAAAGTTGGTATTATCACTAAGAAATACAGCTGAATCTCTCTTTTAATAAAGATTAAGATCAAGCTTTTAATTTAAAAGTAAACACTAAATGTTTAATTTAAACATAAGTATTTGTACCTTCAAAAAATCCTCCATAAATGGATTCCCCTCCTCGTCCATTTCCTAAGAATGAAAAGCATGAACTCTTAGAACTGTTAGGTCAGTAGTTTCCTTGAAGCATTCCTAAACAAAATGCTTCTTACAAAGTAGGTACCTGAATGACTTTACACCAACAATACTCAAAGGTTCACAGCAAATCATAAAAGATAATACTGACAAGATCCCAAATTACTTTTTCTCCTCTCTGATCCAACAATATGAGTGTGACAAAGCCTATTAATATCTGTAGAAAAAAGACTGTTCAGATTCTAATGATTGTGTAGGTCCTTTAACAGAAATTACTAGTAGCTTTCAAAGTGTTTTTAAAAAGTTTCAGTATTTTTACAAAAAGAAAGGAGGTAAAAACTATACTGTAGTAAAAGATAACTGGATGTGACAAAATCAAACATGAACACAGACAGGCTACTAAGAGACATATAGTGGGTTTTTTGTTGTTGTTTAGTTGCTAAGTCTTGTCTGACTCTTGTGTGATCCCATAGACTGTAGTCTGCCAGGCTCCTCTGGCCATGGGATTCTCCAGGCAAGAATACTGGAGTGGGGTGCCACATCCATCGCTAGGGGATCTTCCTGACCTAGGAATCGAACCTGCATCCCTCTCTTTGGCAGGTGATTCTTTACCACTGAGCCACCAGGGAAGCCAATGGTTTTTTATCCAAAAGCAAATTTCTGAAATTAATTCATGCATCAAAGATGAATTTTTTTCCTACGTTTTTCCTCCTTTATGTGTATTTCTATGAGTTGTTCTAATTTTTATTTTTGGCCATGTCAGGCAGCTTGCGGAATCTCAGTTCCCCAACCAGGACCTGAACCTGGGCCCTCAGCAGTGAAAGCTCCATACCCCAGCTACTGGACCACCAAGGAATTTCCAGTTCTTTTTGTTTGACCAAAAGATTAAGTGGGCTGAGAAGAAAATTGGACCAGTACTTCCAGAGACTTGTCTAACTTTCAGATCCATGTACATAAGAATAAGAGAATATAAATTTATAAACAAATAATATTTGATTTTGTTTGGTAAGAATTAAAGTCTTACCTTCACTGAAGTCACCACCTTGAACCATAAAGTCTTTGACAACTCGATGAAAGAGACAACTTTTATAATGTAATGGCTTCTGAGTTGATTTCCCTGTCCCCTTTTCACCTAAAGAGAAGAAAAATTAGTAGGCTATTAAGTAGAAAAGAAATTAAGGAAATAGTATTAAAGCAATATTAACGATGAAATCACAGGAAAAAAATTTTTTCCATACTTCTTTAATTTTGTATCTATATGAGATGATGAATGTTAACTAAATTTATTGGGATAACCACTTTATGATGTATGTAAATCAAATCATTAAGCTGCACACCTGAACTCATACAGTGATATGTCAATCACATCTCAATAAAACTGAAAGAAAAATTTAAATAAAATGAATAAATAAAAAATTATTTCTCTTGATCTATAAAGACTTCTTTAAGCTATAGAATTTTCACTCCTCTCAGGAATTCTTTTAAAAATTAGTTTAAAAAGCACCCATGCTTTTCTAGTGAGTGGAAAAATCAATCTCTGATAAATCCTATTACAATTAATATGTCTAAGAATTACTTTCATGTCTAGTCAATGTTGCAAATGAGCATGCTGAGAAAGAAAAATACAATGCATGAAAAAACCTAAAATGTGTTAAATTGAAACTATTAGGGTGAGTGAAAATGTCAACAAACCTGTACAAAGACACCGAAAGTTCTCGCATGTTTTGGGGCACACATCAGAAAATAATTCAAAGACAACTCTTCCAGCTGAAAAAGAAGGTAGCTGGTTTATATTTCTTCATGTAAAGATAATTTAAAATATTAAATATTCATATATAAATGTTAAATAGAGACATTAATTTCCTTACCAGGTTGATTATTAATGGCGATGTCAAAAAAACATCTAGGACGCTGAACCTTTATTCCCATGGCGTCAATACTTCAATCTGAGTAAAATAGTTTCAGGCAAACACATTAAAACAGCAAAGATTTTTCATAAATTTCTGAAGAGAAAACAAAACAAAACTCTGTGGAGCATAAACAAGAAATGTAGTCTGAATTTATTTTAATATTTACTTCTATGACATAAATTACATGATTATTTTCTTTGAAAGATTAGACTGCATCTTGTAGAAAAGACATAAAGGTTTAGCCATTATATAATACAGTATTTTAAAAACCAAATATAGACTGCCACCTCAAACACAGAATTGTATTAAGTCTGCATGATTAGTGAACTAGAGACAGGTTACCTTTAAATAGGGAAAAATCAAGGACAATCTTTTTGCTCCTAGAAAACAAAAATAAATTTTGATTAAAATAGTGAAGTTTTAAAAAGAAAAACATTCAAATTCCTAAAAATAATTCCTCAAGGAAAAAAGAAAGTTGACTACTTTAACAATAGTTATATATAGGGCAGATTACATTACGAGTAAAAATACATTACATTTTACATATGTAGTTATTTTTTGATCATGAACAACAGCCTATATTGATCTATCTAATGTAGACAAAAACATCAATAAGTGAGATACTCTATGGAAGTTTTATCTACAGAGCAGACAGCTACTAGTTAAGACATTGTTTTCATAAGCACTTAAGGACTTCCTCCAAATTTAATACCTGGTGGAGAATGACAGGGTAAAGTGAAAAGCAGAGGAAACAAAGGTACTTAGTATAAACATTTTTCAAAACAATGAACTACAAAAATCTGTTTATCTGTTCAAAACAGAGACTAACTGAAATGTTTATGCTTTTGCGAAAATTATATCTTAAGCTAGTAGCTCAGTAAGCTCAGTAAGCAATGAATGATATTTTAAATCTAGTGAAATTTTTAAAGATTCACAGAGTTATAGGAAATAATACACAGAGATACATGTTTCTCCCACGGTAACATTTTACAAAATATAATAGCACAGCTGTAGGGTAAAAAGCATAAACAATGCTGACACAATCCACATTTCCCCAGTTCTAGCCGTACTCAATTGTGTGTATTTATTTAGTTTTACAAAATTTTATTAAACATATAGGTACATATTATCTACCACCATTCCTTATCAATTTTACACACACCACAACCACAGGTAAGAACAGTCAACAATAAAAGCATGGAAGACTGCCCAAATCACCAACAATTTGAAAAATACAAATCCTATGTATTTATTCATTATTGTATGGAAAAGGGGGGTTACAAACTACTTTTTCTGCAACCTCCTCCATTTTTTATTTCCAAAAGATACTATATACTAACTAAACAAACTAAAATTTGTTTCAAGTGAAACAAAAAGAGGCCTTTCAATCCTCCAGGAAGATTACAGATACAGACTTCCTGAAAACAATAAAACAAAACAAAACTTACTAATTTTAATAGCTGGCTAAGTTTGTTGCATTTTTATTTGTATAAAATTTCAATGTATGCACATCTGAAGTTGAGAATAAACTGGATCCATAAATCTGAGGAAACTATCTTATCTTAAAGAAAAATATTAAATTATTATTGATACTTAGTACCTGATTATCTTTTATCTTCTAAATAACTTGTGCAGGCCTTCTTAAATTCTCTACATTTGGAGGCAGAAAAAAAAGAGGAAATTTAGAGATTTAATTATTTTCCTCCATAAAAAACTTCTAAAGTTAGCTGTTTAGCCACAATATCCCAAAGATTTCCATTCTCAGAAAAAGAGTATAGTATAGATAGCACTGCCTAAAACATACCAAATTGTTTACAATTACAGTTGATTTCTTGTTTACCGTGTTTTTAAAAACTCCTTATTTGAAAAACAGGTAAATATTATGAAAGCTTATAAAGTAGTTCCTAATACCCTTCATCTTTTAGATAAAATCTTTGATGATTTTCCAAGTTTCTCAATTCTAAGGCATACTGTAAACAATCCTATAATTCTGAGACTTTGCAATCACAATAAATGCTATCACTAATTTATGGAGTTAGGAATATAAGTGGAAGCTACTAGGATAGCTGTTTGCTCTGTTTTTTTTTTTTTTTGCTGTTGTTTAAGTGCTGCTTACATGGGTAAGTTTACTTTGGGAAAACATTAAACTTCACTTAGAATTTGTGTAGTTTCTGGTATGTTATGCTACACTAAATTTACTTTTGTTAAAACAAAGTAAAACTTTGTTAAAACTTTATCTAAAACAAAATTCTTGGGGTTCCTGGTGTCTCCTCCAAGCAGGAGACACAGGTTCGATCCCTAATCCAGAAAGATCCTACATGCTGCAGAGCACTAAGCCCATGCACCACGACTGCTGAGCCTGTGCTCTCCAGGGAGCTGCACCTGCTGAGCTCACATGCCCTGGAGCCAGTGCTCCACAGTAAGAGGAGCCCCTGCAAGAAGCCCACGCACCACAACTAAGAGCAGCCCCACATCTGCCACAACCAGAGAAAAGCCCGAGCAGCAGGGAAGACCCAGCACAGCCAAAAATAAAGAAAGAAGTATTATTTTAAAAATAAAATTCTTATTTCTCTACCCCTGATTCTCTCAAAGAGTAAACACCATTGTCCAACCCGGCTGCTACCACTGAAGAAAACATAAATTTTATTGAACTCAGTATGTCCAAAATATTATTTCAACATATAATCAACATTGAGTTCAATTCAGTCGCTAAGTTGTATCTGACTCTTTGCGACTGCATGAATCACAGCACACCAGGCCTCCCTATCCATCACCAACTCCCGGAGTTCACTCAAACTCACATCCATGGAGTTGGTGATGCCATCCAGCCATCTCATCCCCTGTCGCCCTTCTCCTTCTGCCCCCAATTCCTCTCAGCATCAGAGTCTTTTCCAATGAGCCAACTCTTCGCATGAGGTGGCCAAAGTACTGGAGTTTCAGCTTTAGCATCAGTCCTTCCAATAACACCTAGGACTGATCTCCTTTAGGATGGACTGGCTGGATCTCCTTGCAGTTCAAGCGACTCTCAAGAGTCTTCTCCAACACCACAGTTCAGAAGCATCAATTCTTCGGCGCTCAGCTTTATGGTCCAACTCTCACATCCATACATGACCACTGGAAAAACCATAGCTTTGACTAGATGGACCTTTGTTGGCAAAGTAATATCTCTGCTTTTCAATATGCTATCTAGGTTGGTCATAACTTTCCTTCCAAGGAGTAAGCGTCTTTTAACTTCATGGCTGCAATCACCATCTGCAGTGATTTTGGAGCCCCCTAAAATAAAGTCTGACACTGTTTCCACTGCTTCCCCATCTATTTCCCATGAAGTGACGGGACCAGATGCCCTGATCTTAGTTTTCTGAATGTTGAGCTTTACATGCTATTAATGATAATTCACATTCTCTTTCTGTTACTATCCTGTGCTAGGTTGCTTCAGTCATATCTGACTCTGTGCGACCCCTATGGACTGGATGTAGCCTGCCAGGCTCCTCTGCCCATAGGATTCTCCAGGCAAGAATAACAGAATGATTTGCCATGTTAGCAAGTTTTACAAGTCTTGGATATCAAGTGGGTTTTTTTTTTTTTTTGGCCTTACTGCAAGGCTTGTGGGATCTTTGTTCCCTGGCCAGGAATCAAACCTGGGCCACTGCAGCAGAGGAGTCAGGTTCTAACCATTGGACCGCCAGGGAATTTCCAGAAATCAGTGTTTATGCCGCATTTCAAATGTTCTATAACCACACGTGGCTGGTGGCTGGTGGCTGCTGTACTGGACAGCATGGTTCTAACTACTTCAGCTCATGTTGATCTCTACAACTTTATGGAACATTCCTAAGTTGGCTCAGCCACACTGGAGATCCTGCTGTTCTTCAAAAGTCTGTGCATGCATTCTCAGTCATGCTCTTTGCAATCCCATAGACAGTAGCCCACCAGGCTCCTCTGTCCATGGGATTTCCCAAGCAAGAATACTGGCCACTCCAGTAGCCATTCCCTTCTCCAGGGGATCTTCCCGACCTAGGGATCGAATCCACATCTCCTGAATCGGCAGGTCGAATCTTTACCACCGTGCCACCTGGGAAGCCCAAACAGCCAAGGCCTATCCTCTGTCACGTCTTTCACATTCACTATGCCCTCTGAGGAATGCTCCTACCCCAGATCTTCACATGGTTCACGTCTCCACTTAAGTCAGTGCTCAAGCATCACCTCCTCACGGAAATCATTCTTTGCCAGTATATTCACAGAAGCAGGCCCTATCCTCCAGCACTTTATATTCCCTAATTCTGCTCTACTTTTCCTCCTAGCATTTATTGCTACTTGATATTTTAAGTTTTATGTATTTTCCTCTTACCAGAATATAAGCTTCATGATGTGAGAGACCTTTTCAGTTTTGCTCCCCTCTTAATTCCAAAGTGCCTCAAACAGTACTTGATTATGGCAGGAAACCAATATTTAATAAATCAATTAACATACAAGGAAGAATAGGCATGTGTGAGAATGCTTTTCTGCAACACTGCAATAACAATAATTAAAAGGAAACACCCAAAATGTCCCCAAATGAGATAATGTCTGAGTAAACTGTGGTATATACATGCGATTTAATACTATAAAACAGTTTAAAAAGTCTTTACGCACACTATCCAAAACACCTGTTTAGGTGAAAAGAAAAAACAAAGTTGCATTCAAGTATTTTTTTTAATACCCTAAAATAATAGTCTGCTTCCACAGAGAGAAAGGTCTTGAGATAAATACCAAAACCTCAAAGAGTAAGTACTCTGTAGCAGTACAGGAGTAAGGATGGAAAGTCAATGAGGGTCTTTAACTATAATGTTTGAATTTTTGCAACAAGAATATGTTCACGTATTAGTTTCCAATTTAAAGAAAGACATATCTTCAAAGTAAAATAAAATAGCAGGAAATATGTGAAAATATTTAGAGCCTATTTCTAAGTGAGAGTCATAGATGATTTTTGTTTTAGTTTTCTCATTCTCCAAGTTTTCTATGACAAATTCAGACTGGTAAAAGTAACTCTTCAAAAGAACATTCAAGACAACGTATTTTTTAAGTGTTTTACTTTCAGGCTTACTACTGTTGTTTCATATTTAAATCTAGAAGATCTCAGGAAATTATTTTTCTTTTCACAAAACTGTGTACCCCTCCAAAAGGAAGGGTACGTTTGCTCCAAAGGAAGTAAGGAGAAATACTTGAGTATTTACCTAAATAAACTTTGGGTGTTAAATAACTTTGCAGGTTCTCTAACAATGAAATAAATAATGGAGACAAACTTGTGAGTCCTTTGGACTACAAAGATATGAAACCAGTCCATCCTAAAGGAAATCAACCCTGAATATTCACTGGAAGGACTGTTGCTCAAACTGAAGCTCCAATACTTTGGCCACCTGATGTGAAGAGCTGACTCACTGGAAAAGATCTGATTCTGGGAAAAACTGAAGGCAAAAGGAGAAGGAGGTGGGTAGAAGATGAGACAATCAGATAGCATTACCAACTCAGTGGACATGAACTTGAGCAAACTCCAGGAGATAGTGGAGGATAGGGCAGCCTGGTATGCTGCAGTCCTTGGGATTGCATGACTTAGTGATTGAACAACAAATAATAAAGAAATAAATTAACAGAGACAAACAGATTTGATCTCATGAAAAAATGTATTATTTCTATTTTTCAAAGGGAAATTAGAAAGTAGAAAATTGGGGGAAATATTTCCAAACATGATGTGCTAGTTTCCTTACTGTAAAACACTGGCAAGGCCCATCCTACTCACTGGAGAACATGAAGCACCTTTAGTCCCGATATGTAAATATCAGTCCATGTGACAACCAAAAGAAGCCCTCTCACTGTCCCTCTTCCCCTCCTTGAGGACTGTAGGGTCCATGCAGGAAACAATTAAAAGCACAAAGGCTACCAAAGGGAATATAAACAAACAAGTCATAAAAAAATAAAATAAAATATATAAACAGTATGAAAACTTTTGCTAAGCAACTTGGCACTGTAGACCAAGAATATATTCATAATCATTCTAACCTTTAACATTTTAGTAATTCAAACTCTTTGAATGTCTCTGCTGCTGCTAAATCACTTCAGTCGTGTCCGACTCTGTGTGATCCCACAGACAGCAGCCCACTAGGCTCCCCCGTCCCTGGGATTCTCCAAGCAAGAACACTGGAGTGGGTTCCATTTCCTTCTCCAATGCATGAAAGTGTAAAGTGAAAGTGAAGTCGCTCAGTCGTGTCCGACTCTTCACAACCCCATGGACTGCAGCCTACCAGGCTCCTCCGCCCATGGGATTTTCCAGGCAAGAGTACTGGAGCGGGGTGCCATTGCCTTCCCCGTTTAATGTCTCTAAAGGCAGCCATTTAAAATAAAATCGTCTTTAAAGAAAGTGAAAGTGAAGTCGCTCAGTCGTGTCCGACTCTTTGGGACCCCATGGACTGTAGCCCACCAGGCTCCTCCATCCATGGAAATTTCTAGGCAAGAGTACTGGAGTGGGTTGCCATTTCCTTCTCCAGGGGATCTTCCCGACCTGGGGATCGAACCCTAGTCTCCTGCATTGTGGGCAGACGCTTTACCGTCTGAGCCACCAGGGAATAGTAATTAGGAACAATTTAACAGTTCATACAAAAAAAAAAAAAAAGACAGAAGACCTAAATAGACATTTCTCCAAAGAAGACATACAGATGTTCCAAAACACACATGAAAAGGTGCTGAATATCGCTAATTATTAAAAGAATTGCAAATCCAAACTACAACGAGGTATCACCTCACACCAGTCAGAATGGCCATAATCAAAAAATCAGGGCTTGCCTGGTGGCTCAGTGGTAAAGAATCTGCCTGCCAATGCAGGAGACACCCATTTGATTCCTGATCTGGGAAAATCCCACCTTCCTTGGAGCAATTAAGCCCAAGTGCCCCAGCTACTGAGAGTATGTTCTAGAGCCCAGGAACTTCAACAAGAGAAGCCACTGCAATGAGAAGCCAGTGTATCACAGACCCAGCATGGCCAAAAATAAATAAAATTATTTTGAAAACATTTACAAACAACAAATACTGGAGAGGCTGCGAGAATGTAAACTGGTGTAGCTACTATGGAAAATAGTATACAGGTTCCTTAAAAAAACTAAAAACTGAATTATCATATGATTCAGCAATCCCACTCCCAGGCATAAAACCAGAGAAAAACACCGTTCAAAAAGATACATGCTCATTTCAGCAGTGTTTACAACAGTCAAGACATGAAAGCAACTTAAATATTGGTCGATAGATGAATGGATAAAGAAGATGTGGTATATATACAAGATGGAATATTACTCAGTCATACAAAGAATGAAATCCCAAGTGCTGCCACGTGGATGGTCTTAGAAATTATCATATTAACTGAAGTAAGTCAGAGAAAGACAAATAACATGGCATCACTTATATGTGGAATCTTAAAAAATGATACAAATGAACTTATTTACAAAACAGAAATAAACTCATAGAAAATAAACTTATGGTTACTAAAGGGGATGCGGCAGGAGGGAGTTAGAAGTTGGGAATTATATACACAAAGACACACTGCTGCTGCTGCTGCTAAGTCGCTTCAGTCGTGTCTGACTCTGTGTGACCCCATAGACGGCAGCCCACCAGGCTCCCCCATCCCTGGGATTCTCCAGGCAAGAACACTGGAGTGGGTTGCCATTTCCTTCTGCAATGCATGAAAGTGAAGAGTGAAAGTGAAGTCACTCAGTCACATCCGACCCTCAGTGACTCCGTGGACTGCAGCCTTCCAGGCTCCTCCGTCCATGGGATTTTCCAGGCAATGTGTCTTTATATCAAATAGCTAAACAACAAGGACCTGCTGTATAGCACAGGGAACTATACTCAGTATCTTGTAATAATCTATAATGGAAAATTATAGAATCTGAAAAAGAATACACACACACACTGAACACACACACACACACACAAATGAATCACTCTGCTGTACACTTTCAACTAACACAACATTGTAAATTAACTATACTTCTATAAAAAATAAACAAAACAAAACAAAACCCTAAATGTCTAACATGACAAGTAAATTAAGAAATATTCATATGATGGACTGCTATGCTGCTTATGAAAATATAATTTTTAATATAACATGGAAAAAATGTTTAAGTGAAAAAAATAGCAAAATTATGTAGTGAAAAGGACTTCAAGGGTAAAAAATTTCATATATACTGTCACTGTAGTGCTTTTTATAATAGTAAAAAAAGAAGTTGTATAGTAATAGAAATTGGTTAAATAAACGATATCATCATGAAATGGATGGTATTCATCTAGCCATTGGAAATCATATTCTTACATGTTAAAATAACAAAGGTAACATTTTCACCAACTGGATTGAAGGAAATAAAAAATGCTGACCTCATATATTACCGACGCTAGCAAAGGGGTAAATCTGATAATCCTCTGCCACTGTGACAACACACATTACAAATGCATTCACGACCCTTTGACTCAATAGCCCTATTCCGAGGAATTTATATGTCATTCACGAAATAAGGTACGTACAAGGTCATACAAGGCACCATCACTTGTAATAGTTAAAAGGCCATAAAGCTAACTGTACATAAAGGAGGAAGAGGTTACATAAATCATATGACCTCCGTACAAGTAACTGGCTATAAAAAGGAATGAGGAAGCTGGTTATCTGCTATCCCCCAGCCCTTTTAAGTAAAAACAACAACAACAAACCACAGAAATGTATATGGTATATTTTCTTTGTATTTTTTCAAAATAACTTTTAAAAAACGTGTTTTGTCTAATACAGACGCATATGGTGGGAGAGGAAATGGGTAGCTGGGGAAGATGGGTAAGATTTTTTTTACTGTATTAACTTTTCAATTTTTTGCCACTACTAATACTAAAGCACACTAATACTACCATTAAAAGTTCTTTAAAAATAAAACTGAAAAAGAAAAATTATCAAAGACCACTCATAGATGAGAAGATATTCATATTAGGCGAAAGAAAGCAAGTTAGCAAGCAGTATTATCTGTAAGATTCCAATTTTACACATATCAAATACACATAAAAAAGATATCATTCAATAAAAAAAGGAAATTCTGCCATTTGCAACAACATGGTTGGACCTTAAAGACAATAAGCTAAGTGAAATTAAGTCAGACAGAGAAATACTGTATGATCTTACTTGTATGTGGAATCTGAAAGTAAATTTAAAAATATATTCACGCAAACATGCATTCACACATGCACAAACACACCGAACTCAGAGAGAAAGATATCAGATTTACGGTTACCAGAGGCAGGGGCTAGGCTTGAGGGAACTGGATAAAACGGTTACGAGGTACAAACTTTCAGTTATAAGATAAGTAACTCCTAAGGATGTAATATACAACACTGTTAACACAGTTAGCACTGCTGTGTGGCAATTTGAAAGTTGCTAAGAGAATAAAATTCTAAAAGTTCTCATCACAAGGAAAAAGCATCATTTTTTTCCCTTGTATCTGTATGAGATGGTGGATGTTAAACTGAACTTAATTGTGACAATCATTCCTCAATGTGTAAGTCAATTCATTATGTTATGCACTTTAAACTTGCACAGTGCTGTACTTCAATAAAACTAAAAGGAAAAACAGGATTTACATCAAAATATTAATGAATCATGAATTATGCAGCATTACCTACAGACATGGAAACAACTTAAGTGTCCCTGATAAGTGGATAATGAAAATGTGTCACACACACACTTTGAGGAGCATTATTTAGTCACAAAAAAGGAAGAAAATCCTTCCACTTGTGACAACATGGATGGGCCTCAGGGGCATTGTGTTAAGTGAAAAGAGGCAGGCAGAGAAAAACAAATACTGTACAATCTCATACATGGAATCATAAAACAAAAAGAACCCCCCCCCAAATCTGAACTTATAAAGTCCCAAGAAAATAGTGTGCATGCGTGCATGCTAAGTCTCTTCAGCTGGTCTGACTCTTTGTGAGCCTGTGGACTGTAGCCCACCAAGCTCCTCTGCCACGGGATTCTCCAGGCAAGAATACTGGAGAGGGTTGCCATGCCCTCCTCCAGGGGATCCTCCCGACCCAGGGATCAAACCCATGTCTCTTACATCTCCTGCACTGCACGACTAGCGCCACCTGGGAAGCTCCAAAAATACAGGGTACAGCATGGTGAGTAATATGTGCTCTGTATTTGAAAGCTGTTAAACAGATGATCTTGTCACAACGAAAAAAACATCTGTATGTGAGGTGAAGGTTAACTAGACTTACTATGGTGATCATTCTGTAATATATACACTTAATCACATACACATGGGCTTCGGTCATAACTCAGTAGGTAAAGACCTGCCTGCAATGTAGAAGACCAGGGTTTGATTCCTAGGGCAGGAAGATCCCCTGAAGAAGGGAATGGCTACCCACTCCAGTATTCTTGCCCGGAGAATCCCATGGACAGAGGAGCATGGCAGGCTACAGTCCATGGGGTCGCAAGAGTTGGACATGACTAAGCAACTAGACCATCACTGCCATCAATCACATACACAGTGAATTACACACACGTAATCATATACACAGTGATCATGTTGTACAGCTGAAACAAATTTAAAGTTATATGTCAATTACACTTAAAAGGATTTACAGGAAAATATTAACACTGATAATATCTTGGTCATGAATTTAAAGGTAACTGTTATGTATTTCTGTTTTCCAAATTTTCTTCAACAGGTATAATTTTATAATCAAGAAAATATTTTTAAAGAAAAACCAAATGAGATAATTTTCTGCTTATTAAACTAGCAAAGATCTTTTAAAGGAATAATTCCCAATACAGTAAGCAAATCCTCTGGAAATGTATGTAAAAACTGTTTATACCTCAAACTGGTTTATACCTTAAAAATCCAATTGCTAGGAATCTACTGTAAGGAACTATTTTAGAAAGCCTTCATGTATAAAGTTGGCCATGTTAGTGCTTCTTTTATACTATCCGAAGTAACCTTTTCAGTATTATGAAAAATGATAGTTGAACAAAATATCACAGTTGTTGAAGCAATGCTTACAGTGATCAATAAATTGGAAAATGTTCATAATTGTTAAAAATAGTCAAGATATAAAACAGTAATGTAATATTATTATAATCACATAAACTACTCCTTCAAATTCAAAGATTTACAAAAGAGAAAAAAAGACTCAAAGGAAATAATCACTACAGTATTTGGTTTTAAGACTGGAGAGTGGGGATATATGTATGTATACGTATAGCTGATTCACTATATGTGAATCACAGAAACTAACACAACATTGTAAGCCAACTATATTCCAATTACAAAAAAAAAAACACTGAAGAGTGTTTTTGCCTCACTGTACTTCTTTCTACTTCTTTAATAAACATAACTGCTATTATAAATAAAAAATTCATAATATAATTTTAAAAATGTACATACACTCTAAGATTACAATGTGCATGTCTCTGTGTGGTTATAATACGCATTTAGGTAACACCACACAGGGATACTTTTCTTAGAAACAGATTTAAATGGTATCTTGAAACAACAAATCAAATATGCTTTAAATTTAAGAAACATGAAAGATAGCAAATTATTATTAAAAGCACTATATAAATATCTTAAGTATGTGAATGTTCTAACATTAGTAGCTAATGAAGAACAATGATGACACAAAAGATGGCTCAATGCTATGTCTCTAACATTACTGATATCAGATTTTATCTAATCAAAAATAGGATATAGTACTCCCTCTTTAATTATGATTTCCTGTTATTACACTATCTAAAAAATGCAACACAAACATCTAGTCAATTTTTTTTTTCTTTTTGAGGAGTAAAGAGGTGGCGCTAGTGGTAAAGAACTTGCCTGCCAATGCAGGATATGCAAGAGATGCGGTTCCTTGAGTTGGGAGGAACCCTGGAGGAGGGCATGGCAATCCACTCCAGCATTCTTGCCTGGAGAACCCTCTGGACAGAGGAGCCTGGCGGGCTACAGTCCATAGGGTTGCACAGAGTCAAACATACCTGAAGCAACTCAGCATGTATGCAAAGAGAAAACAGTACTGACGGATAACAAAAACACAGTTCAGGACAAAAATCAAGTCTACACAATTTCAATACAATAAGTCATGAATTTCCTAAGAATAGTTCACAAAGAAAGCTTTCAGAGCAATAATCTGCAGGTGAACTGTTCACTGCATAGTTGTTTAATCTAAATGAGTTGCAGCTATTCCTGTAAAATGTAGCTATAATTTAAAAAAAAAAATCATCGTATCGAGCAACATGCCCCATTCCTGTACAGCAATCAGCATTGTATACCCCATCAGATGAGGTACATATGTTCCAGTCTGACCTAGTTTCCACTACTGCATGTTAGCTGTTACCATTTATCATTTACTTGAGCTTTTGCATTCACCTCACCTGCCCGACTTCCTCAGAAATCTGAGTATTTGATACTTACTTCCATCTACTTTATTTATAAAGAAAATACTTTTAAAGATAATCAGTAAAGCTAACAAGCTCATGAAAAAAGTTGAGTAAAATTAAGCCATAACTTTTAACATTTTAATGTATATTAAGTTTCTTCTAAGCAGATAGAATTACAAATATTTTATCAAGAGTATCATAGTCACTTTAATATGTCAATAATATATAATGCAATAAAATTTCAAAATATTAAATGCTGGGAAATAGATGGGGAAACAGTGGAAACAGTGTCCGACTTTATTTTTTTGGGCTCCAAAATCATTGCAGATGGTGACTGCAGCCATGAAATTAAGACGCTTACTCCTTGGAAGAAAAGTTACGACCAACCTAGATAGCATATTGAAAAGCAGAGACATTACTTTGCCAATAAAGGTCCGTCTAGTCAAGGCTATGGTTTTTCCTGTGGTCATGTATGGATATGAGAGTTGGACTGTGAAGAAAGCTGAGCGCCGAAGAATTGATGCTTTTGAACTGTGGTGTTGGAGAAGACTCTTGAGAGTCCCTTGGACTACAAGGAGATCCAACCAGTCCATTCTGAAGGAGATCAGACCTGGGTGTTCTTTGGAAGGAATGATGCTAAAGCTGAAACTCCAGTACTTTGGCCACCTCATGCGAAGAGTTGACTCATTGGAAAAGACTCTGATGCTGGGAGGGATTGGGGGCAGGAGGAGAAGGGGACGACAGAGGATGAGATGGCTGGATGGCATCACCGACTCGATGCACATGAATTTGGGTGAACTCCGGGAGTTGGTGATGGACAGGGAGGCCTGGCGTGCTGCGATTCATGGGGTCGCAAAGCGTCGGACACGACTGAGCGACTGAACTGAACTGAACTGAGGATGTATGATATGCCATGTGCTCTTGAGCTCAGTTGTGTCCACCTCTTTGTGACCCCATGTACTGCAGCCTGCCAGGCTCCTCTGTCCATGGAATTTTGCAGGCAAGAACACAGGAGTGGCTTAGCATTTTCTACCCTAAGGGATCTTCATGACCCAGGGGTCGAATCTGTGTCTCTTATGCGTCCTGTATTGGCAGGTGGATTATTTACCACTGCTCTACCTGAAACTTCTGCAACAAATATATTTCATAAAAATATCAGAGATGAAACAAATTCATAAGTAAAAAGTTTAATCTTGTAGCTTCAGACATGAAATAATTTCCATATTCACTTAAAGTAACATGAAGGTTGGAGATGGGGGGCAGAAGGACACAGACAACTAATTACTAAAACATATAGTAAAAAAACATGGTATTTGTAATCGTGCTTTGTTGCTGAGTCATGTCCAACTCTTTGCAACCCCGTGGACTGTAGCCCACCAGGCTCCTCTGTCCATGGGGATTCTTCAGGCAAGAATACTGGAGTGGGTTGCCACACCTTCCTCTGAGGGATCTTCCCAACCCACGAATTGAACCCAGGTCTTCCGCATTGCAGGAAGATTCTTTACCAGCTGAGCCACCAGGGAAGCCCCAAAGTGAAAGTGAAATTTGTAATTAGGCAATAAATAATGCAGTGACTTTATTACATTCTTTATTACATGGAATTACATTCATAATTCCAAGAATTACTTGAAGTTTAACACAGTCTGAGGGAGTCTGCAGAGTACTAAGTCTTGAAAATGGAGATATTAAATACTCTTAACTATTACGATGACAAGCAGGTCTTTGCCCCATTCTGATTCCCTTGGTTAATTCTTAATTGTCCTTAAAGATTGAACACAGCCAAAGTACACTCTAGGAATTTCACCCTGACTCTCTGAAGTTAAAATGACTGTTTGTTGAATTTTATTTTCATTATCATAAATTTGTCTGGAGAAGGAAATGGCAACCTACTCCAGTATTCTTGCCTGGAGAATCCCATGGACAGAGGCGCTGGTGGGTTACAGTCCATAGGGTCGCAAAAGAGTCAGACGAAACTTAACAACTAAACAATAACAAACTCCTTGAACTCAGAACCTATCTTCAACACCAAGCACAATGCCTGGTCCAGCACTACACTGCCAAACAGAATGCTAGTTAAGGCTTGAGCAGAGGACTTGCCCAGCACCTTTTCTCCCACATGTACTGCTTCCCACAGGAGTATTGCTAATATGTATCTATAGTGAGTAAATCCTCTCAGCCTATTCCACAACTGAAAGGAGCTTATTCTTTAGATATGCCTGCTGGGGCTGCATTCTGTTAACAAAGTGTCTATTTTCTTTTCTTTAAACAGAATCCACTATAAGAGAGCATTTTCAGTTCAAGTCCAAGAAATAAAGATGGGAAGTTCTCATCTGTTTAAGTTTAATAAAACAGGTAGCAATTTTCATAGAAGACTTGCACCTCTAAGTGCAATCATATTAAGTTAAACTAATTAAAAGTATAGCAGATATTGAAAACTTTCAAAGATAGCAATCTAACATCACATTTTATATTACTCTCTACCTTAATGTAGTTCACAGAAATCAAATGAGAAATAAAAACGGACTGGTTAAAAGATATCTAAATACATTTATGAATGCCAGGTTGTTAGTGAACTAAGTACAAATAAGTTGACATTCTGGGGTGTCAGAAAAGGCAACTCTGATCTTCCATATAGTTCCTTTTCCCGTAGTGTCTCTGACAGTCACAAACATCTGTACTGGTAAAAACATGATTAACAGTGTACAGGCAGTTAGTAGGGCTTCCCTGGTGGCTCAGATGGTAAAGAATCTGCCTGCAGTGCAGGAGACCTGGGTTTGCCCTGAGTCAGGAAGATCCCCTGGAGAAGAGAATGGCCATCCACTCCAGTATTCTTGCCTGGAGAATTCCAAGGACAGAGAAGACTGGTGGGCTGCACTCCCTGGGTCACGAACAGCCAGACTCAACTGAGCAACTAACTCACTTCACTTTCAGGCACTTACTAAATTTCTAAATCCTTCAGAAAACTTAAAAAGAGAAAAGTTGGTATGATGCCAAGTTTGGTGTTAAATAACTTACTGCACGTACAATCTGAGAGACAAAAATCTAGTACAACTATGCTAGTGCAAACTAAAAAGCATATACCAACTGGGGAATCTCTGCTAATATTCTTAATATTGTACCTGCAATTATCTAAGCTCTTATAACAATAAACTTATCCCACTGTCTCAAGAGATAGAACCAAACCATCCTAGCACTGTGTTATTTAATCCAGTAACTCCTAAATAAAAAATTACAGATTTTTGAAGTTTGAAGGAAATAGGTAATCTGGTCCAATCTTCTAAGTGTATAGACTTGGGAACAAGAAGACTAGAGAGTTGAAGTGACTGGCTCAAAGTCACAAGTGGAAAAAAAAAAGCAAGAGTTTTCTGGTTAAGATTATAGCTTCACTGTTAAAAGTAGCTTATAACCTGTGCCTGATTCATATTGATGTAAGGCAAAAACCATCACAATATTGTAATCATCCTCCAATTAAAGAAAGAAAGTAGCTTATTCATAAATATTCCAAATAATGGTTACATAATTTTACTTTTTATCAAGTGACCACGATGCAAAGATTTAATTATGAATAAACCTTAAGCTAAAGTTTACACACAATTAACAGTAGCTTATTAATATATACAATCAGGCTTCAGGCAATTTAAAAATAAGTAGGTTAAGGAATCATTCATGCTTTAAAAATAACCATTTTAATATCAAAATTTGATAACCACAAGTATGACATAATTAAATTCCAAGAACAAGTTGGTAATCATTTTAAGCCACTACTCAAACTAAAACGAAGTGTAAAACATTTCCTGTCTGGTACTAAAAGTACAAAGTCCCAGTTACAGCATACAGAGAATTTATAACACTGCCTGTAGTATATTTCAAGATGCAAGATTTGCCTTACAGAAATAAAAATATACGGAGTTCTTATGGAGACCATATATTCATTAAACCAGGTCAAAACCACTGACACTTAAATGAAAACTAAAAACTGGTACTAATATTAAAGAAAAAAAAAAGTGCAGCAGATTTGCAATAAACTCTTCAAATAACCTGAATTAATTATCTATGGATTCCAACTACATATAACAAGTAAGACACATTAGTACTTGAGGATACAGAGAATAAATAATACCTTCTAATCCTGTTGAAATATCCTATAAATAAAACAATAAGGGAAAACATCAACATATACTTCTCAAAAGAGCAACACTTGAAGAACTGTAGATGGTGTCCTGACAACTAGTAGAACTAGCTCATCCTACTATAACTACTACCAATTTCCTGATGTTTGGGAGAATGGATGCTGCCTTACAGGAAATCTAATTTAAAATATGCAAAATATCAAAAGAATAAAGACTTTACCAAAAGAACACCGATACTGCAAGACCACAGTATCAAGCACCAAAAATCAAAGACTTGTGTAAGTCACAATAAACGTAATGTGCGCTTTTCACTCCTAGGGGAGCCACTGAGCTCTTACTCAAAGCTAATTTCACACAGAATTTTAACAAACCTGAATATTTACTTTTGAAGCCCACAGCTTGATAATAGCCTGAAATTAGAATATAATTTTATAGATGATAAAAAAAACCCTGAGGTTCAGAAAGACGGTCGGATCAGAAAAGAACTCAAAATTTCGAACCTTGTCAGTTTTCTTACTTGTACACTCCTGACAACAGGGAAAGGCAACCCTGACAAAAGTTCGCAAAAGCAAAAACCTTAAAAAGTAAACAAAATTTTTAAAAAGGCACAGAATCCTACTACAAGACGCCATTAGGATCTCAGGACACCAATACTCTTGAACCATAAAGAAAACGTTAAGGTAAAGGGAGCTCTGTTTAAAACAAATGTATGTAATCCCTTATAGAGAAGATCCCATCTTAAATGATTAAACTAAAAAAAAAGGAGGAGTGATAAAACGGGTAAATTGTCGCATATATAAAAAACATGAATTAGAGAAACAGCCATTCTAGATGTCGGTGCCTTTTATGGATTTTAAACCGCGATTTCAAAACTGTTTACACACCCCCTCTCCATCATCTGTACAAACCGGCCATTCTTTGCCAAACGGTAGTCCACAGACTCACTTTTTCTATCTGGTTTTGACTACTGAAAATTAACCGTACTCCCTAATTTCCACAACATTTAATTGTTTTTGGACGCATTTCTGACCACTACTGCAAACACTTGGTCCTGCATAAAGTACTATTGTGGGAAGAAATGAAAATCAATGCACAAAATGGTGCTTTTATAACATTTTAAAAACGACAAAGTTTCCCATTCCTGCAGATCTCGATTCAGCACCTTAAAAGACTAAAGACTAGCCAAATTCGCACACTTCCCCCAAAGCATTTGGAATTCCGAAGCCATCACCTTCCTACAAGAGTAATTCCTCCTAAAAGGCCTGCGCTGCACACAGTTCTTCAGAAACGTGGGAGAACTTGGAGTCAGTTCTGGGTAAGAAGGAAGAGCCTGGATTGGAGTTTGGGGAGAACTAAGTGGCCTGTGCCACTACACTACGCAAGATAGTCGCTATGAGAGGAAAAGGTCGGAGCAGGGGAAAGCCTGTCTTCGTTCTAATCTTAACCCCTAAGATCCAGGCTCCTCGCCTGCCACTCTCCACCCCTAATCTGACAGGGTGGCAGGTAACGCGTCCCGTTTCCCCACCTATCCTCCCACCTACCCCGCACTCGTGCTCGGTCTTACGATTTTGAAGCATCAAAATCACCCCGGCTCCCTGGAGTTCAGGCCACCGTCGCTGCCGCCATATTACAGCTTGTGCGGCAAAATGCGTCAGGGAGGGAGGTGTGCGCCCGAGAAGGGAGGGCGGGGGCTGGCAGGGGGAGGGCCATTTTCCAGGTCCGGAAGGCACGGCTGGAAGCCCTCTCCAGCAGCACCTGCTGCAAAGCTAGCGCCACGATCCTCGGGGGCCCCTCTGGGATCGGGCAGCCCCAATATCTTGAGAGGAAGACGGTTAAGTCGGTCTGGGCCTATCGCGCCGGCTCCGCCCCTCTTCTAGGGCCCTTCCCGCTCTCGCACCCCGGCAGTGCTGCAAAGGACGGTACCGAAACAACACAGGCTCTGCGCCACCTACTTGCACCAGTCCAGTCTCCTCTTCCCGGGGTCCGGTCCTTTAAAGCGCTTCAAATCTACCGCCGCCAGAAAAGGCGCTAAAGACCACTAACCGACTCCCTCCCCCCACAACCCAGGCCCGGCGTGGAGGGGAAACGTCGCGCCGGAAATACGTCACTGCTCGGTGGCCCGCGTCTTCTGGTGATCCCTTGCTTCGGTACCTCACCCTCCCTGGAGTTCTAGGATTTGGGAGCGAGTTAAATGCCTGGCCCATAGGTAGCTTAATGGTTTCTGTGTAAGTTGATTGACAGCGTTTGTAACCGTTAGAATGCCAAGTCGTTCGTGAAATGAAGTGCTTCACTTAATAAACATTGATTGAGCCTCTGCCAGGGTGTTGGGAAGGAGACCGTACTTTCAAAGAGCTTCCCAGGTCAGCTTCTAGTTAATGCTATGACACACATTAAAAAAAAAAAAAGAAGAAAAGAAATGAACAAAGTGCTATTTGAGAAAAGGAGGAAATTATGAGGACATTGACGCCCTTTGTTGTCTTTTAAAAATATTCGCATAGCAACCCCATGATATGTTATCCTTGTTTCACTGATAAATTGAGGCTCAAGGAAGATAAGTGCCTTCCCAAATACATTGTTCCTAAATACCAAAGTAAGGCTTTGACTCCAAATCCAGTGCTTTCTGGGGAGAACACTATTTAGGACATATGTTGCTATTTAATTGTTTCAAGAGATTAAGAGTTCCTAGATTGTTAGAATTGTAATAATTCCCCCTGATATTCAGGGGAGTTGAGGGCAGTCATTGTGAAGAAATGCCATGTGTTTTAAAGAAAACAGCCCCCTTGTGATGATTAGTGATATGTGTCAACTTGGCTAGGATATAGTGCCCAGTTATTTGGTCAAAGAATAGTCTAGATGTGTTTCCCAGGGTATATTTTAGATGTGATAAACATTTACAATTCGAAGACTTAAAACAGGGTGGGACTCATCCAATCAGCTCAAGGCCTTGAGATCAGAGGCTGAGATTTCCTAAGGAAGAAAGCATTATGCCTCAAGATGGCATTATAGAAACTTTGCCTGGGTTTCCAACATGCTTGGCCTGCTGTGTTGATTTCAAACTCAAGACTGCAATATCAACTCTTATGTGCACTTACAGCCTGCTCACCCACCCTACAGATTTCAGACTTTCCAGCCCCCACAACTGTAAGCCAATTCCTTACAATAAATCTGTTTTTCTGTAAAAACAAACAAAAGGAAACAGAGGACTTAGATTTTATTATTGTATGAAAAGAAAGTTACAATTATTTAAAATTTTCACTCCTTTATCTTTGGTAAATTAGTAATTATCAACAACATGTGAGCATGTGGCAGGTACACTTAAGGGTCTTCACCGGTTTTATTAGCTGTAAAACTGAGAGGACAATCCTGGCCTCTTTAAGCCATTTTGCTTTCATTGCAGGAAAGTAGCGTCATACTCATCATCAAACAATTTAGAGGTTATGTGAGTTCACACTTTGCAGTGAGGAGGGCAATTCTTTAGTACCTTTAAAATTCTAATTTATAGTGAGCACGATATTGAGACAGATTTTTGTTAGCATGGGTTTGATTTTTGCTAATTCAGATTCCTTAGAATATACTTTTATTTAGCTGTGATATACAGATTTATTTCTTAGATTTCTACTTGTAGAGGTAATGTGTAGTTTCCCTCTTTATCATCCATTTAGTTAGACACAATCTTTGAGGATATAGTACAGATTATACCATAGTTAACATTTTGAGATGCGCAAAGGTAGTATTACTAATTTGTTCCAGGATATACTTTTTTCTTAGAGAGATAGACCTTTATATGAAGTGACTGAAGAATTATTTAATAGTAAGGTATTAACAAGTACTTAGATATAGTATACATTATAAATGGTCACATTTTAGAGGATTCCTGAAAGAAGTCTTGAAGCAGCTTTACAAATGTTAATTCAAAGACTGGTGGCTGGTGGTGAACTATGACAAAGTTTTCACTATTCTTTTCTTAAGAACAGTTGTTTTGGGGGGAAATTCCCTTGTGATCCAGTGGTTAGGACTCTAGCGCTGTCACTACTGGGACCCTGGGTTCAATCCCTGGTCAGGGAACTAAAATCCCATAAGCCATATCTTTTCTTAGACTGTGGTAGTTGCTTTCTTTATCCAGATGTCCTTACTTGAATGAATGAAAAACTGGTGTGCTTTGCTGGGTCCCAAACATGTTGAAAGTTCAATGGTCTTTGAAATCCAAAACTTTCCCAAATAAATTTGACATAATTTATTGTTCCAAGAAGGAAGCTCTTGCAAGTAAAAGGAAGTATTACCTCCAACAATATGGTGGCTTAAGGAACAAAGGACTTATTTCTCTCTTAAATAATAGGTCTGGTGAGTGGACCAGATCAAAGGGCAACTCTCCTCCATATAGTCAGTCAGGACCTTACGTTCCTTATATGTAATTCCAACATACTCCAGGGCCTTGACATTGCATGATTAGATTAGAGTGTATTACCTGGAGTTTCAGCCATCAGGAAAACATTACAAAAACTAAGATTCTGGCATCAGTACCATCACTTCATGACAAACTGAGAAGTGGAAACAGTGACAGATTTTATTTTCTTGGGCTCCAAAATCACTGCAGACAGTGACTGCAGCCACAAAATTAAAAGATGCTTGCTCCTTGGAAGAAAAGCTATGACAAACCTAAACAGTGTATTAGAAAGCAGAGACATCACTTTGTCAACAAAGGTTCATATAATCAAAGCTATGGTTTTTCCAGTAGTCACGTATGGATGTGAGAGTTGGACCATAAAGAAGACTGTCACTATCATTTAGGCCTATTGTTGCAGGGAGCTGGTCTGGCACTCATAGCTCAGCCTTGGTATTTCTGCTGAACATAACAATTGCACAGAATAACAACATGAAACAAGGCCACTTTCTGACTGATGTGTCAAGACCAAAACAAGACATAATCATACCTGAACTTAGACGAAAAACAGTATTGTTCAAACCACAAAAAATGACCAAACATCCACCTATTGTGGCTAGTAGGAGTGACAGCTGCTTCTTTACCAATCCCAGCTTTAACTTAGCTTCATTCTTTCTGCCTTCTAAATAAAATTTATTAAGATGCCCAGTAAATTCCTCATAGTAGCCAATCTAGAGCAAAATCCCTGTTAAACTTCCTGAAGATAACACAAGGCCAAAAATTGATTGTGGTGATGTTCCACAACTCTGAATTACAAAAAGTCACTGAATTTTACACTGTGAATGGGTGAATTGTATGGTGTGTAAATAATTTCTCAATAAAGCTGTTACAAAATTTGTCATCTAGAACTGGTACCTGTCTGCCATGACACAGTGCAGAAATGGAGAGAAGTTTTGATGCTTTTATAGCCATTCCATAGCTATTCCATACACGTTGAATATAATAAATAAAAATCTGCACATGTCTTTTCCACATTTAAGTTTTCAGATTTCACTTTTCTAAATATTCATTTATATTGTGTGTTATAAAAATATCAGTGTTTCATGGACTGGGAGAAAACCTCTTATAGTTGAGAAACAAGTACCCTAAAGGCTTCCCTGGTGGCTCCGAGGTAAAGAATCCACCTGCCAATGCAGGGCACGTGGGTTCCATCCCTCGGTCAGAAAGAGCCCCTGAGGAAATGGCATCCCAGTCCAGTATTTTTGCCTGGAAAATCCACCCCATGGACATAGGAGCCTGGTGGACTATAGTCCATGCAGTCACAAAAGAGCCCTACACGACTTAGCGACTAAACAACAAGGACCTATAATTACAATGGTTTAAGACATGCTTTGGAGAAGGTAATGGCACCCCACTCCAGTACTCTTGCCTGGAAAATCCCATGGACGGAGGAGCCTGGTAGGCTGCAGTCCATGGGGTCGCTAGGAGTCCGACACGACTGAAGGCCTTCACTTTCACTTTTCACTTTCATGCATTGGAGGAGGAAATGGCAACCCACTCCAGTGTTCTTGCCTGGAGAATCCCAGGGACGGGGGAGCCTGGTGGGCTGCCGTCTATGGGGTCGCACAGAGTCGGACACGACTGAAGCGACTTAGCAGCAGCAGTAGCAGCAGCAGCAGTAGCAGCAGCAGCAAGACATGCTTTTTGAACTGTGGTGTTGAAGAAGACTCTTGCGAGTCCCTTGGACTGCAAGAAGATCCAACCAGTCCATCCTAAAGGAGACCAGTCCTGGGTGTTCATTGGAAGGACTGATGCTGAGGCTGAAACGCCAATATTTTGGCCACTTAATGCGAAGATTTGACTCATTGGAAAAGACCCTGATGCTTGGAGGGATTGGGGGCCGGAGGAGAAGGGGACGACAGAGGATGAGATGGCTGGATGGCATCACCGACTCGATGCACATGAATTTGGGTGAACTCCGGGAGTTGGTGATGGACAGGGAGGCCTGGCGTGCTGCGATTCATGGAGTCGCAAAGCGTCGGACACGACTGAGCGACTGAACTGAACTGAACTAAACTGAGGACGTGCTACCCAAGTCTCTCTCAATGAGGAACTACAATACCCAGAATTCCCCCAAAATGCGTATGCCACGTCTATTCCACGACCCTCGCCGCGAGGTCCCCTGGGGCATGTAGTGCTTGCTTTTGGCCGTGCACGCTGGGCTCCCTCGGCCTTTTTTCCGGGTTTTGGAAAGGACACCACCAGAAGAAAGGTCTGGGATAGAAGGGAGGTTTGAGTGACATAACCAAGCGTGTTGCGTCCCATACTAGGGGACCAGGAATAGCCATGAGTTCTGAGCCCTCCTAACCAGCATTCCCCGCGATTCTCCAGAAAAGTTCCCTGGCGTTGAGGAATTTGTCCGCGAATCAGGATCGGTGACGGCGATAGGTTTTCTTCTTGTACCCAGCACGTTTCGGTTCCGGGGTACAGAGTTCGGAGGCTTCTTTCCAGGTATTGTATTTCCCGGAGCGCGGAGGACTAGGGCAGGGCTGAGCTCTCTCCCAGCGGGACCGGGAGACCACATTCGTTCAGCGCCACTGTGTGCCAAGCGCCGAGGATGCCTGCCATTTTCAAAGGGTGCTGCTGCACTATATACCCTGCACTCTACCTGTTCCCGGCGGGTACCTATCTCTATAGTCCCGAGATCCCTCCTTTGGTAGAGTCAGTTTCCCAAGGTCGGTTAGCTGGGTCGGTTAGACTTGACACTGGTATTCTGAGCCGTGAGCTGCTTCCTCTATCAGCTGTAGATAGGCAGGAGATTCTTGAAGATATCTTTTCTTTGTGCGGGGATTTTTGTGTATGTGTGTGTCGCAAGTCAGTCTGGGTCAGGATTCAGTGCAGATTGCCACAGAGTACGTGCAGACAGCTTGGCATAGCGGTAGAGAGGATTTTGAGGCATACTTTTAACATTGGTTTGTTCATGTAATGAGGATGTTCAGGTTGAAAGAGTGAAAGAACTATGTGGTTGTCCCAGCTTCATTAGTACTAGAGTAGATTTTTAATCTTTATGAGAGTAGCTTTTATCTGTAAAATTCAAGTGATAGTATCTCTCTGGCAGGTTGAGAGAATTTATTGGGATAATACTTTAAAAGTCCGTTGTAAACTGTTGTAGACGTGTTAGATAATATGGTTTTAGTCCCAGCTTTTCTAACCATTGTTTCTCAACTAGAAATTTAGACATACTTTAAAAACAAATTATTCTTTTTCATAATAATCTTTGGTTTCCATGTTGCTTCACCACACCCTGATACATTACTTGATTTCTTAATATTTCCTGATTGGGCTCGAATCATCTCGTTTATTGCTTAAAACCTACTTAAGGCCAATATAGTGATTAAATTGTTTGGGTGCTTTTAGAATACAAGGAGAAAGGAGCAAGAAATTATCTTGGAATTAAATATACCAGAGACTATCCTTCTGAAAAAAACATTTGAAAAATTGTGGCTATGAATTAATGGCTACTCTTTGTAAAAACTATAAAGGCAGTGTATTTATTTATTGCAAAGAGTTTGGTTTGGGTCCCCCAACCCCATCTGGTTTTATAGTCAAATTTGAAAACTTCGTGTGTCAGATTTAACATTATTTATTTATTTTTGGCTGTGTTGGGCCTTTCTTGCTGTGCATGGGCTTTCTCTAGTTGCAGCAAGCAGGGGCTTCTCTTGCTGAGGAGCACAGGCTCTAGGTTTTAGTAGCTGTGGTGCAAGCTCCGCAGCATATAGAATCGTACCTGACCAGGGATCAAACCTGTGTCCCCTGTATTGGCAGGCAGACTCTTAAGCACTGGACCACCAGGGAAGTCCACACCTAACGTTTTTTTAGATGAAATGCAGAAAGAAACCCCTTTTCCTGGACATTTCGCTTTGGATCAAATCCTGCTCTCTGGTTCAGGCTAAGAACAAAGTCTATAGTTATTTCAGGAAAAAAGTTGTTCCTGTAATGAGAATTTTGGAATTAATTTGGTATTAATAACATAAGTATGACCATGTTAAATCAATTTCTTTACAGAAGCTGCATATTGAAATGGGATTTGGAGTCATCATAATGGAAGCAAAATACATGAAGGAAAACCAGTTATTTTTAAACCAGCATATTGCACCTGACTACTAGTTGCAAATGGTTTTCTTTACCTAAGAAAATTTGTGATGTAAATGAAAAGATAGTTTTTGTCCCCTAGATTCATTATTTACAATATGCTTTGCCTAAGGGCTATTCGTCCATTCTCCTGGAGAGTGTTTCACTTTCGACCCTTTAGTTTTGAACCATTAATTAGTCAGATGAATAATTGTACAGATGAAGAGCAAATATTTGGTCTTATTGAAAAAAACAAATCCCTACTCTCAGAAAAGCAAGTGGGATGTGCACTTAGTATGCTTTGGCAGTTTCAAAAGCAGAAGACCAGCTCAGTAAAAAATGTGGACTGTATCAGAAACCATCCCCAATTTCTTACTCTGTGTAATTTAGCCACAACTAAAATGGGATTCATGAGCAACAGTACCTTGGTGAATGTGTTATACATCATACAACAGTAAGTAATGTGCTTTTAGGTTTCATAGAATCATTATAGTTTATTTTTATATTTTAACTTTATAAAAATCTCTTTGAAATGAAAAGCAATGTGTTTTTTTTCCTTAAAATAGTTTTCCTGATCATCTAATATTTTAAAGATACTTGGTGGATATTCTTTGATTACAGTAATCATTCCACTGTGTATATGTATATCAAAACGTAATACTGAAGGTGACTTTTTATATGCCCTCTATCCCGAGACTATGGCCAGAGGGATATTAAGGTCACCAAGAATAATTTGGAGGTTGCCAAAGACTTGTTTTTGAAGTGTTTTCAAGTCTGACCGAGAACTCTGACATTTCGAAATGAATAAGATATGAATGTTTAAAATCATGTTTTCTTTAAAAAAAAAAACAACAAAATATTATGCTGTACAACCTAAATATATACAATATTTGTTAATCATACATCAATAAAGCTGGGAAAAAATTTAAAACGAAAATAAATTTTACATTATTTGGAGAGGAATTCAGCAGCTGTACAAAGGAAAAAAGAGCAAAAAAGTTAAAATTAATCGTTTATTAGTCTCATTGGTGGAAATTATTGAGGTTAAATAGTTGTCTAAATAGCTATAGATGTCAGCACTGCACAGAGCAGAGATATAGTTGTTTTTATTAGGGATCAGTGTATACAGAAAGGGGCTTAATTAAGGCTTTTCTTATTTTGGGGGGTAGGGTTAGACTAAAAAAGAATGATAAACTTTTTATATCAGTGATAATACTGTTTATAGTGATATACCTATAAACAAAATAATTTTGTTTCTAAGATTTATCCTAAGAACATAATCTAAGATACATGTTAAGATTCCTGTACATGGTTATTCATTCCAGCATTGTTTATAATATTGAAAAACTAAGATCCTAGTAAGTAGGTAAATGTTTAAATGATATTTTATTCACATAATTAATAGTATACCACCATTAAAAATTATGTTTTGAAGTATATGTAAAGATAATGGGCAAATGTCCACAATATAGTGTTAACTTACTAAAAGAGGCAAGATACAAACATGTGAAAGAAATACAGATATTTCATTAAGTGTGTAGAAAAAGAACTGAAAAGAAATGCTCCAAATTAATGATGGTGAGTATTTATGAGTAGCAGAGTTATAAATTCTTTTTATTACCCAATTGAAGTTTTTCTTTATTTTACAAACTTTCTCTTTTAAAAATATTTTTGTAATCAGAGCAAAGTAGTACATGTTAGATGTACTTTTAAGATAAAAAAAAAAAAGATAAAATATATCATTGAACATTTTCATTGTTCAGTGGATGGCATTGAAATGTTACAGATAAAAGGATGAGGGCATGGGATAAAGTATAGGTGTTTATAAGGTAGTACTGAGAAATCAGAATACTGAAATGGGACCAGACCAGAAATAAGGGCTGACTGTGTAAGAATATAGTAACTTGAGGTTCACTTTTGCATTATAATTCTTACTGCATATGTGCTTTTAATAATTTTAAAATGTTTCTATGTGGAAAATTATTTTCTCTTGATTTTCTTGAGGTTTGGTATTGAGGCCCATGACTCACTAGTTGAAGCACTCGTTACAGAAGCATGGAGAAGACTGGAAAGGCAAGTACTCTGGGTTCTTCAGCTAAGATCAGGGTTATTCTGTTCAGGATTAGCACAGTGAAATCTTGTAGGGGAGGAATAGGGAGCTGCTGCCTAACTATCAAGCTTTATTGAAACGTATTTAGGAATTTCTCCTGTGGTTCCGTGGTTAAGACTGCGCTTCCACTGCAGGGAGCACGGATTTGATCCCTTTTCGGGGAACTAAGATCCTGCATGATGCGTGATGTGGCCAAAAAAATTTTTAAAATAAAAAAATATATTTAAGTTCAGTTAGGTTTTAGGGGTTTTTTGATTGTGTTAAGGTGTGTTTTTCTAGCACAGTGAAATCTTGTAGGAAAAGAATGGGGAATGTGTTTTTTTCCTTAAGAGAAAGAAAAGTATTTCAAATATTCCTTAAGGCTGCGGAATGTAGGTGCTTTTAAACATATATAATTAATCAAAATATAATTAAGCTAAAGTCACTGCTATTCTTGGACTGTGCTTTTTAAACTTGCTTTTCTGAAAGAATTTTGCTTCAGAAGGAAAAAATTCTTAGTGATAGGCTCTCAGTAAAATCCCTAGATGTTCATAAAAAGAGAAAGAAGAACGAGTTTATGACAAAGGAAAGACTTTACTGTTTAACAACGTCTATAGTTACTTGCCTATCACTTCATTTTTATGAAGATGCAATGAACAGAGCTCATAGGTATGTTAGAATATTTCAGGTCCACTATGAATAGTATCAATTTAGATATCTTTCCTACTCTACACATAGCTATATCTTTAGCATACTTCCATAATCAATGATCATCTAAAACAGAACGACCAGAAAGGTGGCTGCCTCCTCGCCCCTTTGTGGGGAACCTGGTGCTAAAGCATTCATAGACAATTTGCTTCTGGGTCGGGGTTTCCTACATAGCAGAGCAGCTCCCTGCTGCGAGTCTGCCCTCGACACAGGGTTTGTAAAAAAATTAAAATAGAAAAAAAAGAGAGAAAGAAAAATAAATTAAAAAATATCTAGAAAAATATGAAATTTATTCAGAGTATTATGAGTTCAGTTCAGTTCAGTTGCTGAGTCCTGTCTGACTCTTTACGACCCCATGGATTGCAGCACGGCAGGCTTCCCTGTCCATCACCAACTCCCGAAGTTTGCTCGACTCTTGCCCATCAAGTTGGTGATACCATCCAACCATCTCATCCTCTCTCATCCCCTTCTCCTCCCGCCTTCAATCTTTCCCAGCATCAGGGTCTTTTGCAGTGAGTCAGTTCTTTGCATCAGGTGGCCAGAGTACTGGAGTTTCAGTTTCAGCATCAGTCCTTCCAATGAATATTCAGGACTGACTTCCTTAGGATGGACTGGTTGGATCTCCTTGCAGCCCGAGGGCCTCTCAAGAGTCTTCTCCAACACCACAGTTCAAAAGCATCAATTCTTTGGTGCTCAGCTTTCTTTATAGTCCAGCTCTCACATCCGTACATGATTACTGGAAAAACCATAGCTTTGACTAGATGGATCTTAGTTGGCAAAGTAATGTGTCTGCTTTTTAATTTGCCAGAAAATTTAGAAAATTTGGAGTACAGAGAAGCCTATTGTATTCTGTACTATACTATTTATATTTAATAAGAATATGTAAAAAATAATAAAAGAATACATGAAAAGCTCTCCATTTATAAAACAGCTGAGGGCTCTTAGTTGTACCAGAGGGCCATTTTGATGATTTCTGAAAACTTAGAATTTTTAAACTTAAGGGTTCTGGGTAGCCATGGTCCATTATTAGTGGGATAAAACAAGTATTAGTGAGTGAAAGAAAAATCAAGGTGGGAAAGAGACAGGAGCTTTTGGAAACCACAGAACAACACTCCCTCTGAACCAAATAGTAACCTAGGGCAGAAGAGAAAGGAGTGCCTAAGATAAGAAACAGTAACTATTTGTAGATGAGAGGACCAGTCACCCTCATTATTCTTTTTTAGCATATTGCTTTTTGAAGCACAAACAATGATAAATTCTTTTTTTTTTTTTTTTCTATAATGATAAATTCTTACAATTGTAGTCGTGCATGACTGCAGGGTGAGCTTTGTAGGCTTTTGTTGTGTAAGCTGAGTTAAATTAAACAAGGTACCCAACAGATTGCAAGGTACCCAAAGCAAAATGGCTGTCTGAGGAGGCCTTACAAATAGCTGTGGAAAGAAGAGAAGCGAAAGCAAAGGAGAAAAGGAAAGATATACCCATTTGAATGCAGAGTTCCAAAGAATAGCAAGGAGAGATAAGAAAGCCTTCCTCAGTGATCGGTGCAAGAAATAGAGGAAAGGAATAGAATGGGAAAGATTAGAGATCTCTTCAAGAAAATTAGAGATACCAAGGGAACATTTCATGCCAAGGTGGACACAAGAAAAGACAGAAATGGAATGGAACTAACAGAAGCAGAAGATATTAAGAAGAGGTGGCAAGAATACACAGAAGAACTGTACAAAAAAGATCTTCATGACCCAGATAATCATGATGGTATAGTCACTCACCTAGAGCCAGACATCTTGGAATGTGAAGTCAAGTGGGCCTTAGGAAGCATCACTACAAACAAAGCTAGTGGAGGTGATGGAATTCCAGTTGAGCTATTTCAGATCCTAAAACATGATGCTATGAAAGTGCTGCACTCAATATGCCAGCAAATTTGGAAAACTCAGCAGTGGCCACAGGACTGGAAATGGTCAGTTTTCATTCTAATCCCAAAGAAAGGCAATGCCAAAGAATGCTCAAACTACCTCTCAATTGCCCTCATCTCACATATTAGTAAATTAATGCTCAAAATTCTCCAAGCCAGGCTTCAACAGTACGTGAACCATGAACTTCCAGATGTTCAAGCTGGTTTTAGAAAAGGCAGAGGAACCAGAGATCAAATTGCCAACATACACTGGATCATCGAAAAAGTGAGAAAGTTACAGAAAAACATCTACTTCTGCTTTATTGACTATGCCAAAGCTGACTGTGTGGATCATAACAAACTGAAAAATTCTGAAAGAGATGGTTATAACCAGACCAACTGACCTGCCTCTTGAGAAATCTGTATGCAGGACAGGAAGCAACAGTTAGAACTGGACGTGGAACAACAGACTGGTTCCAAATCAGGAAAGGAGTACGTCAAGGCTATATATTGTCGCCCTGCTTATTTAACTTCTATGCAGAGTACATCATGAGAAACGCTGGGCTTGGTGAACCACAAGCTGGAATAAAGATTGCCAGGAGAAATATCAATAACCACAGATATGCAGATGACACCACCCTTATGGCAGAAAGTGAAGAGGAACTAAAAAGCCTCTTGATGAAAGTGAAAGTGGAGAGTGAAAAAGTTGGCTTAAAGCTCAACATTCAGAAAACGAAGATCATGGCATCCGGTCCCATCACTTCATGGGAAATAGATGGGGAAACAGTGGAAACAGTGTCAAACTTTATTTTTCTGGGCTCCAAAATCACTGCGGATGGTGACTGCAGCCATGAAATTAAAAGATGCTTACTCCTTGGAAGGAAAGTTATGACCAACCTAGATAGCATATTCAAAAGCAGAGACATTACTTTGCCAACAAAGGTTCGTCTAGTCAAGGCTATGGTTTTTCCTGTGGTCATGTATGGATGTGAGAGTTGGACTGTGAAGAAGGCTGAGTGCCTTAGAATTGATGCTTTTGAAGTGTGGTGTTGGAGAAGACTCTTGAGGGTCCCTTGGACTGCAAGGAGATCCAACCAGTCCATTCTGAAGGAGATCAGCCCTGGGATTTCTTTGGAAGGAATGATGCTAAAGCTGAAACTCCAGTACTTTGGCCACCTCATGCGAAGAGTTGACTCATTGGAAAAGACTCTGATGCTGGGAGGGATTGGGGGCAGGAGGAGAAGGGGACGACAGAGGATGAGATGGCTGGATGGCATCACTGACTCGATGGACGTGAGTCTGAGTGAACTCCGGGAGTTGGTGATGGACAGGGAGGCCTGGTGTGCTGCGATTCATGGGGTCACAAAGAGTTGGACACGACTGAACGACTGATCTGATCTGATCTGATGCAGATGACACCACCCTTATCGCAGAAAGTGAAGAAGAACTAGAGCCTCTTGAGGAAAGTGAAAGAGAAGAGTGAAAAAGTTGGCTTAAAGCTCAACATTCAGAAAACGAAGATCATGGCATCCAGTCCCATCACTTCAGGGCAAATAGATAGGGTAACAGTGGAAACAGTGGCTGACTTAATTTTCTGGGCTCCAAAATCACTGCAGATGGTGATTGTAGCCATGAAATTAAAAGATGCTTACTCCTTGGAAGGAGAGTTACGACCAACCTAGACAGCATATTCAAAAGCAGAGACATTACTTTGTCAACAAAGGTCCATCTAGTCAAGGCTATGGTTTTTCCAGTGGTCATGTATGGATGTGAGAGTTGGACTGTGAAGAAAGCTGAGTGACGAAGAATTGATGCTTTTATTTATTTATTTATTTATTTTTGGACACCCAAATCTTTTATTGAGGGGACAGTTTGGGGAGGCCTCTCACTGCACAGCCTGTTCGTTGGCGCTGCTTCCTGAGTCCTGTGGCTTCATCACGTCCGGCAGCTCAGGTGGGCTAGAGAAAGGCTTGATGCGCAGGGCCTTGAATGCCTCATCTGCCCTGAAGGCTAGCCCCACAGTGGAGGGGGCCTGAGGCCGTGCTGTCTGGCTGGTGAAGCCACACTCGCCCAACGCCTTGCCGTCGTCCAGAAGCTGGTCGTCCTTGTACAGCCACTGCTCATCCGGCGGCCGCTTGAGGGTACCCTCGACGATGCGCTTCAGCTCAAACACGGTGCTCGACTCCTTGGCGTTCGTGAAGATGGTGGTCTTGTGGCGCCGGATCATGAGGAACACGTCCTGGGGGCGGCGGGCCGGCGTGATCGCAGAGTCGGGCCACGCCCCCCCCCTTTCCCCCACGTAGCCCCGCGGCCCTGGCCCCAGCTCCGGCCCCGACCCGGGCCCCGGCCCGGCCGAATTGATGCTTTTAAACTGTGGTGTTGGAGAAGACTCTTGAGAGTCCCTTGGACTGCAAGGAGATCCAACCAGTCCATCCTAAAGGAGATCAGTCCTGGGTGTTCATTGAAAGGACTGATGCTGAAGCTCAAACTCCAATCCTTTGGACACCTGATGCGAAGAACTGACCTAGTTGAAAAGACCCTGATGCTGGGAAAGATCGAAGGTGGGAGGAGAAGGGGACAACAGAGGATGAGATGGTTGGACGGCATCACCGACTCAATGGACATGAATTTGAGTAAACTCCAGGAGTTGGTGCTGGACAGGGAGGCCTGCCGTGTTGCCGTCCATGGGATTGCAAATAGTTGGACACGACTGAGCGACTGAACTGAACTGGACTGACCCAACAAATCTCTGGGGATAGAAATTTCACATCCATTTACTCAGTGGTGATTATAGTTAATCTCATTATCTAAACTGATCGGTCTTCTCATCTCCAGGTTTGCTATCTCTCTACCTGTAACTGTCTTTTTGTTGAGGGTAAGGAGAACAATCTTTGTCCTTTGGTGAGGTAGAGAGATCAATATAATGAACTCCTATGTACCCATCATCCAGGTTCAATAATTACCAACATATAGCAGTCTTGTTTTGACTGGATATTCTCCAGTTCCCTCCCTACCCTTCAGTATAGTTAAAATTGTAGTATAATTTTACCAGTAAATACCTTAGTATGTATTTCTGAGAGACAAAAAGCACTCTTTTAAAAGTATGTATAATCACCATGCTATTATTATACCTAATAAAAATGATTAATTATTCCTTATTATCACCTAATAACTGTCTGAGTTCAGATTTCTTTGCCTGCTCTATAAAGGTCTTTTTAAAGGCAGTTTGTTTAAATAACTATCCAAACATGGTATACACATTGTATTTCGTTGCCATGTCTCAAGTTTTTCTCTGCTTTTGTTTTTTCTGGTAAGTACTCATTAAAGAATATCGTAAAAATATACCAATTTTTATAGTTACACCAGTCATAAGTATACATCTTGATAAATTTTCACATACTGAAAATACTCATATACTTCTGTGTAATAGCACCAAGATCAAAACACAGAATATCACTAGTTTCCCCAAAGTTCCTTTCATGCTCTCTTCCAGTTACTTCCCACTTCTCTGTCCCAAAAGTGAGCACTATCTTGACTTCTAACACCAGAAATTAGTTTTCTTTCTATAAAAATGAAATCCTATAGTAAGAACTCTCATACCTAGTTTTTTCACTCAATATATTTTAAAGATTCTTCTGTGATATTGTACTATTCTTTTTTATTGCTGTATGGAATTCTAGGAATATGTGCAGTTATTCATTAAACTCTTGATGGACATTGAGATTGTTGCTGTTTTGCTTTTTTCTTTTTTGCCAGTACATATCGTGCTGCTGTGAAATTCCTTATGTTTGTCTTTAAGTGAATTCAAAGTCTTTAAAAATCTATAACAATTTTCCTTTCTGCTCTTTTGTCTTGCCATTTTTGTTGAAGAAATTGGGTCATTTGTCCTATAGAAAAAAATCAAGTTTTTCAAGCATGATTATAGTAGAGATTGTTTTATTTATTTTAAAAATATTTTTGGTTTTATGTGTTAATATGGGCTTTCCTGGTGGCTCAGATGGTAAAGAATCCACCTGTAATATAGGAGACCTGGATTCCGTTGCTGGGTTGGGAAGATCCCCTGAAGAAGGGAACGGCTACCCACTCCAGTATCCTTTTGTGTGTGTGTGCTAGAAAGCAATGTCTTTTATTTAAAGTTGTTTATTTCTTTTTTGTTTTTTGCAGGAAACTTTTAATGGGTGATTTTTTATTTATTTATTTATTTTTAATTGAAGGATAATTGCTTTACAGAATTTTGTTGTTTTCTGTTTTCTTGCCTGGAGAATCCCCATGGACAGAGGACCCTAGCAGGGGTGGCAAAGAGTCAGACATGACTGAGTGACTTTCACTTTCACATACAACCTTGAGTTGAAATTGTTCTGTCATCTGAAAAAATTAATAAGTAAAATGATTCAAATAACTTTGAGTGTTTTTTCCCCCCTTTTTAAAATCTTCAAGAAGAATGTGGTTTTTTAACTCTTATCTTAGGTTACTTTTAAGAATAGATAATCAACATTTTAGAAAATTCATTTTATGTTAGTAATATATTAGTTTTTTTATTTTTGGCTATTTTATAACTGTGTATTATGTTTTAAAAGTGAAAATAAATAGTAAGGATCCTCTTTGTATATTTCCCTTAATAGGTTTGATATCAGTGTGCTGTCAAAATTTTCCTCTTGCCTGGCAGATCAACATTTATATTATAGTCCATTAATGGGAAAAATAGCTGATATCGTAAATAGGAACTTGGAAAACATACAGGACTTAAGGTAAGTTTATTTAGGGGCTTTGTGTCGTGGTGGAAAGAGTCTGGGCTTTGAGTGCACACACACTTAGACTTGCTAGTTCCTAACTATGTGACTATTCTCTTGCAAGTTCACGGTCCTCACCTACAAAACAGGAATAGTAAGTAGTATCTACTGTGCAATGTTGCTATGGGAATTAGACATAAAATATGTAAACTATGACACAACGTTGTTGAGCTCTGTGATTTTTCCTTACTTGCAAGCTGACATGTTTGCTGGCCATCCTTACGACCTCATTTAACCTTAAGTTACCTCCCTATCTCTAAATATAGTCACATTGCCAGTGGGGCTTTAACGTATATATTTGTGGGGAGAGGGCATAGTTTGGTTTGTAGCCTACATCAGTGTTCATAGTAACATTAGTCACATTAGCTGAAGGGAGGAAACAACCTAAATGTCCATCAGCAAATGAATGGACAATCAAAATTTTGTATATACCCACAATGGAGTATCATTCAACCTTAAAAAAGGAAGGAAATCCTGATATGTCCTACAACATGTATAAACCCTGAAGACATTATGCCAAGTGAAATAAGCCAGACACAGAAGGACAGATACTGTATGAATCCCCTTCATATGAGGTACCTCGAGTAGCCAAATTCATAGAAACAAAGTAGAATGGTAGTTGCCGGCTGTTGAAGGAGGGGAGAATGGGGAGCTACTATTAACAGGCAAGAAGTTTTATTTTGAGAAGATGAAGAAGCCCTGCAGTGGATGATGGTGATGGTTGTACAGCAATGTGAATGTACTTAACAACACTGAACTGTATACTTAAAAGTGTTTAAAATGGTGAATTTTACTTTATATATATTTTCACATACACATGAAAGTAGCTCATAAAAGCAGAGATAATAAAAATCACTGTAAATTTTTTTAACTTTAAAAAATTCTTATAGACCCATTTGAGAATCTAATGAAATCTTTGGGTACTTCCCCACTCCAAATTGTGATTATAAATACAATTTAAAAAATCATATCCAAGTTTATAACTAAACTAAATAGCAGCACTAGGTTACTAATTTACGTTAATTGATGTTAACATTAAACATTTGGATTAGAGAAGCTGAAGTATTATACAACTGAGTTTTTAAAAAATAATTTGTTTTATTGGAAAGAGTGAAGAAATTTTGAAACAAAAAACCTCAAATAGTTCCACTAATTGAGATAGTGGAATGGTTGAGATAGTATTAGATTCACATTTTCATGTCTTTTTTGTAGATGTTTTCTAATTATCATCCCCACATGTTTGTTACATCATACCTTTTACATTTTACATTCCTTATTCATTATTAGGTGTATTCTTGTATGTAGAGTTTTGTGATTTTTGTATCATGTAAGAACTGTCTCCTTTTGAAAGGAGAGATCTCACCTTCGTAATTTTGGTGTCTTCCACAGTGCCAGAAGATTGATTTATGTTTCTTAAAAGTGTTTATTGAGTGAAGAAATATGTTTATTGAACATATTCATATTCAATATTGCCCTACTGTTATATATCAATATCAATATAGCATAAAACATTAACAATATGAAATCATTCATTAGTGAGAAATATTTTGCCAATATTTTTACTGGTAGATTATAAATACAGAGGAAGGAGTAATAAAGCAAAGTCTACTTCTGAAAATATAGAATGAGACCTTCTGTGTTGCATTCAATTGGCTGTTGGCACAGAGTGATTTCTGAGTAAACTTCATTAAAATATTTCCCTTCAAAGTATTTATCTATAGAACAAGATATTATACACATTCAACAAAAATTATTATTCAATCCTTTTTTTGTCTACAGGCTTTTGATTACTAGGAGATCAGAATTCAAGTTCCACTAGTATTTAAAAGAAAAATTTTGTTGTATAAAGCCTGTAGTATTTTTATCAATTCCTTTCTGTTTCTAAGCATTTAGTCTTAGAATTTTTCATTATTCTTAGATAATGTAAACCTTTTGCATCTTCTTCCTCTTTCAGGTCCTTGTCTGTTTTGATGGTCAGCATATCTTCTTTAATATCACGGCGTTTTCAAGAGAAATTAGTGAACAAAGCAGAATTACTTTTTGACACTGTGGATTCTTCCCAGGTCAACACTGCAAGAAGAATAGTACAATTTCTTCGAAATATTAAATATAGATATTACCCACTATTAGAAAGGTGTAATAAAGTATTTTTGAGCAATATGAACCATCTTGATTTGGACTCCATCAGTAAAATACTTAGTCTATACTACTCTCTACAGTTTCATAGTTTTGAATTTATTTTAATGACTAAGAAGAGGCTAACAGAAATGATTCCTCTGTTTGACCACCCTGCTAGCTGTGTAAAATTGTTTGTAGCGTTGGGACCCATGGCAGGACCTGAAGAAAAGAAACAGTAAGTTCAGCTAAAAGCGCTTTACTTTTCCTGTTGAGAATATATGGAGTCTTCAGGCATAGATCTTGCATTTCTAGAAGTCAGAAAAGTCACTCCACTCAAAAGTAGAAGGGAGTTGAGTACTCTGCTCCTTGATCTTTCTCTGGTTATTCTAACTTATATCTCAAACTCAGTATCCTAAGGTGTTTTGAATGGGGGCCAGTAATCCTCTGGGGGTCAACTTAGCACTGATGAAGGAGAACATCGTATCAGTGCTATTCTTCTCCCTTCTTAGGCCACGTGACTGGCTTTGGTGGTTGTGGTGGTTTAGTTACTAAGTAGTGTCCCACTCTTTTGTGACCCCATGGTCTGTAGCCCCCCAGGCTCCTCTGTCCATGGGATTTCCCCAGCAAGAATGCTGGAGTGGGTTGCCATTTCTTTCTCCAGGGGATCTTTCTGACCCAGGGATTCAACCTGTGTCTCCTGCATTGGCGGGTGGATTTTTTACCACTGAGCTACCAAGGAAGCCCCTGTAAAGACGAGCAAATATTAAATTAATATATGATTACTAGGTATGAGCAGACAGATTAAGTGTGATTAGTAGATTCAGTTAAGCAGGGGTTCCAGGAATTGCATATTGGGTATATGTAGCTGTCCTTGTTTCTGTTAGCAAAGACTTCATAGAGAGTTTTTGGGAGTCTTCTAAATTACATGAAGAAATTTAAGGGTACATTTTAGGAGACTGGATCAAGATGGAAATAAGATGATTATTAAAAAAACTTTTATTGGAAGTTTTTTCTTGTCACCAAGTACTGTTAAAATCTCTTATGCCAGGGTAGTACAAATTTTTGAGTCTCTGACTTCAGGAAATTTTTATTCCACTTGGAAGGATAGAAATATGTAAATACCATGACAATGTCAATATAGTTTATGAGTATACTAAAAAATAGATATAGATAGTAATTGCTGTGGGCAGACAGAAAAGTGAGAGAAAAATGTGGATTAAAATGGTTGCAGAAAAGCTATGGGAAGAAGCTGGGTTTGAAATACTTGATAAGGTTAGTGAAAAGGATGGTGTGGGACTATCCAGGATGAATAGAGAATTAGTTTGCCATGCTTTCTTCAAATTTCATATTTTGGACTAGCCTTCTAAATTATTCTAAGAGACACTTATATACTTATCACTGCACTACTTTGGATGATTTCAAAATGGACCATCTTTGTAAATATTCAGTTTATAGTGTTATAAGAAGTACTTAGTGTTAAGGTTTCTATTAATATGTAGGTATGGTGACTTCCTGGTCAGATCTTACTAAGTTTTAAAAAATTGGGACAGTATTGAAATATCAATTGTTTGTTCTATAGCTCTCTCCTACTGAATAATTTCATTGAATTATTGTATTTTATAGCCAATGAAACCATACTTTATTTGAAAATCATTAATTAAAAACATGTTACTTATATTTTTTAAGAGACAGTTTAAGATTATGCTGAGGCCTTAGTTTCTTTGAAGAAAATACATTTTTCTTTATTTAATAATATTTTGTGTTATCCCCAATTAGGTGGGGAGAAAATTAGAATTATATATTTAATGTATTTTTTAAATTTAGTTTTTGTTTATATCATTTCTATTTATTGCCTAAGAACTGTTATTTATAAAAATTTAATAAACTAGTCATTAATTTTCTAACATATTTTTCTTTCCTTCTAGACTTAAATCAACTATATTATTGATGTCAGAGGAGCTGACTGGCCAGCAGGCCCTGGCAGTGATGGGAGCAATGGAAGAGATGGAAAGCAGAAATTTACGTCTGATTAAAAAGTATACTTCCCTGAAATTTTTGGTGTTAAGTTTAGTTGACATTCATAAGTTGCTTTTTTTTTTTTTTTTTTTGAGAAAAAAAAATTTTTTCCCTATAATCTTGGTTTTGAAGAAATAAGGAATTAACATTTAAGTCATTGTTTATTTTCTAAATAATTTTTCAAAACAGGTTTTTAATTGTTTACAACATCTTTCATTTCATTTGCTGCTATTTTTATTCTCGGGCAGAGGATCATAATCTAGGAAAGTGAAGAGCATAAAGCACAAGTGACTTTTTAAAAGGACAGTTTCTGCAGAACAGTTAACATCTATCTACATGAACTTGAATTGTTTCATATTATAGTTGTTACCTTGAAATCATACTGCAACATATTGGCTTTTTAAACTTGAGATTTAAGAAAAAACAAACATGTGGTTCAGACTGTGTATATTTATTATTTCATTGTGTATTATATATTCTTTTAAAAAATATTCCTACTGCCCTAGTTCCTCCAATTTATTGACTGTTTGCATTTTTCATTGCTTTTAAGCATCTCCATTAGAGGACCATCCTGGATTTAAGGAAGAAAAATCATTTTACATTTTTGTCATCATCTTGAGACAGTTCTTCAAGAACAGAAAACCTTGGGTCATTCATTGCTATTTCTTTAGCATAGAGCATGTCTAGCATGAAACAGCTCCTCAGTAAAAGTTTAATAATAGTACATGAGTGAACTGGTTATAATACATGTTTTATCATTCTTTTTAGGATTACTTCAATTCTGCATAAACATTTGGATAACTATAAACCAGTAGAGTTGTTGAGAATAACTCAAGCCTTGATTTTTCTACATTTTCAAAGTAAAGAGCTTTTTGTGAAACTCAGAGAATTACTGCTTAGGTAAGATTAAAATAGATGTGTTTAAGTCTTTCATTGTATAATCTAGCCTGTTTTGTTTAGTTATGTACAAGTTTAGTTTAGTTATATAAAAGTTGTTGGAACTTTTGAAAACAGAAATGGGTAGATTATTATTAAAGTTATGAAGACGCTTATCTTGCTGCCTTGCCATTCTGCCAGTGCTTGTGCTTGATATATTTTCAAATGGAAGTGAGGTCAGTGGGGTGATGAGAGCTCTAGGGCGTGAACACATAAAACCAAGCCATTCTCCTTCCCTGCAGGAATGGAATGACCATCCATGAAAAGATTAGAGCTGCTGAAGAAGGCAAAGCTCCATTTAGGAGTACTCACATTTGTAGGTTTTTAGTCTGCTTACTTACCTGTTTTAAGGAATAATTAAAATGTAATTAATTTATTTTAAAATTTATGTATTTATTTTTGGCTGTGTTGGGTCTTCATTGCTGCCTGGGCTTTTCTCTAATTGAAGTGAATGGGGCTACTCTAGTTGTGGGGCACGGGCTTCATTGCGATGGCTTCTCTTGTTGCTGAGCACAGGTTCTAGACTTGCAGACTTCAGTAGCTGTGGCGTGTGGGCTCAGTAGTTGAGGCTCTTGGGCTCTAGAGCACAGGTTCAGTAGTTGTGGCGCATGGGCTCAAGTTGCTCCATAGCATGTGGGATCTTCCTGGATCGAGAATCTGACCTGTGTCTCCTGCATTGGCAGGTGGACTCTCTATCAATGAGCTACCCAGGAGGTCCAAGGCATATTAAAATTTAAAATTTTAAAACGAAAATATGTGGTGGCAATGTTAGTAAAGTATTTTCATATGATTTCCCTTTTATAATTAAAAAATTTTTGCATTTCTATGAATATAGCATTCCTGTTTCAACAAAGAAGTTATTCAGTTTTCCATTGATTTTTATTTTACTTTAAGATGGAGTGTTCCAATTAAAAATTTTGACTTTAAAGATCAAAATAATGACTTGAATGAAGTTAAAACCAGATTAATCTTTTTCCCCCTCTGTTTTTCCCATACTAGTTTGATTTCTTACTGTGATTTTTGAAAGACCAGGCATGTGACTTTATGCTGTAATCAAGACTGATATATAATTGAAAATGATTTTTGCTGTAATAAAATGATATGCTATTATGGTTAAGGATTTGAACTGAGGAATAAGAGGTAGCACTTTATCAGGTGAGAATTTAGCATATTAGATATGTTACAAGAAGGTTCACTGTTTTCTTAAATAGGTTTCTTATCAAGGTGATTAAATACAGGATTGTTTCTTCACTCCATATTTATTAATAACATCCACTTTCATATAGCCTCTGAATTAAGAATTTAACATAATTATGCTCTAAATTAGGTATCATAAACTGGCCCAGAGACATGATTTATTTGGTCAGTACAGTGTTTCTTAAAATAGTAAATTATACAATACTATTGGCCTACAGGTATGCTAACAGAAAAGTAAGACAGGAGTGGGAGCATCACAGGAGATTTCACTTTACCGGTAATGTTTTGTTTACTTTATTAAAAAATTTGAAGCAGATATGGCGGTGTTGAAGTTTAGTAATTCCGCATAGCAAGAGCCCTTACATACCTCTGTGCTGCTACTGCTGCTGCTAAGTCACTTCAGCCATGTCCGACTCTGTGCGACCCCATAGACGGCAGCCCACCAGGCTCCCCCATCCCTGGGACTCTCCAGGCAAGAACACTGGAGTGGGTTGCCATTTCCTTCTCCAATGCATGAAAATGAAAAGTGAAAGTGAAGTCGCTCAGTCGTATCTGATTCTTAGCGACCCCATGGACTGCGGGCCACCAGGGTCCTCCGTCCATGGGATTTTCCAGGCAAGAGTACTGGAGTGGGGTGCCATTGCCTACTCCGACATACCTCTGTATGTACCTCTATTTTAAATGTAACCCTTCCCCCGCTTCAGAGCAGGTTGGTGCGAAGGAATACAATCTAGTTAAAGTAGTTCACATAAATGTTTGTGTGAGTATCTCCTGAAACTATCTGGGGAACCCAGGGAATTCATGTACTGGAATAATATGTTCTTTAAAAAAAAAAAAGATGATATATTGAACTATCTACATAAAATAGACATATCCCCTCCTCATGACCCTACTCCCTCCTCTTTACCCCTACCTACCCCCTTCCCCAGGCTAACTGTTGTCCCTGCTTCTAACTGCATGGACTAGTTTTGCCTGTTTAGTGCCTTGCTTCTTTTGTTTAACATTTTATTTATGAGATTTACACATGTGTTTGCTATATAGTCTTGTAAGAACGTAACAGGTTTTTTTAAGTCTATTTTAATGTTGATATTTGATTTATTTCCAGTTTTGGCTATTATAAATGCTGCTGTGGTGAACAACCTCATTCGTATCTCTTAGTGAACATATGTGTACATCTCCGTGGGTATTTACTGAGGAGTGTGATTCTTGATTATACATATGTTACTATATGTTCACCTTCAGCAGATCCTGCTCAATAGTTTTCTCTTTTGTCTCTTTTTCTTTAACAGTTTCCCAACTAGGGATTGCACCCGGGCTATAGCAGTGAAACCCGGAATCCTAATCACTAGTCCACCAGGGAACTCTAAATAGTTTTCTAAAGTGACTGTACCAGTTTATTTACCACTAGCAAAATGTGAGCATTCCTGTTTCTTGAGATCTTCACCAACTCTTGGTACATTTTTATTTTAGCCATGCTGGTAGATTTGTGGTAGAATGTAAATAAACGCAATTGCATCTGTTGTAAGTTTTGGAATTTTAGGGAACACCATAAGGAAAGCATCAGGTGGAGTCTGGCATGTTTGTGTCTCTTGGAGGTTTATTTTCAGATTAGTATCACAAGATTGGCAAATAATGAGAGTTCCTACCCCCTGGGTCAATTCTGTAAACAAATGCAACTCTTTAGGTCTTTCTTTTCTTTATATAAAATAGCATATTAATTTTTTGTGGTTATAAGAATAAAATACTTATTTAGTACTTATTGAGTACCTACTTTGTGTCAGGCAGTGGGCCAGATATTATGTGAAAATCATTTTGATTGTAGTTCATAAGCATAGTAATTGGGTGTTCACACTATTGTTGTGCTTCCCTCATATCTGTTATGAGGTCAACACGGGACCCATCTCATGTGAAAAAAAAAATCATTTTGAAAACAGAAAAAAGTATAAAGAAGAAAATAATCATTTGTAAGCCCTTTCATTTATGGTGAACAGTTTGGTTTATTTGGTTGGTTTATTTGCTTGTGGTATATATCATCTATATGTTTTTTCATAGCTGAGAATCAGGAATGTACAGTTTTGTGTTCCTCCTGCCACATGCTTAACATTAACAGCATTTTCCTACATCATTTAAAGCTATTTGTAAATATTTTTAGTGATTGGATATTGCCCATTATATGACTGTATCATAATTACCTTAACTATCCCCCTTCCTGGGTATGTAGACTGTTATCAAATTTTAGCCACATAAAAAAATGTGATGAATAACGTAACATAAAATCTTTGCCTTCATTTTAGATTATTTTCTTAGGCTAGTTTACTAGACAAAGATTGATCATGTCAAATGATGTAATTACTTTTAAAGTTCTTAAGCTATACTGCTAAATTACTTTCCAAAAAGGTTGCACCAACTTTTTAAATTTACTATTAGTGAATGAGAAAATCTGCATCAATATACCCTTGCTAGCCTTGAATATCATCATTATTTTAATATGCTAACTTAATATGTTTAAAAGTAAATCTGTTTTCTTTTAATTTATATTTGATCATCTCTTCCAGTACTTCTAAACTTAAAAGATGGTTTAAAAGCTCCCAGTTTTTAATTTGTATTTTAACAACTGCTGTCCTGGTGGTGGGTGTCTAAGCATAGAGATTTGGGAAAGGAGGAGAAGAGAAGGGACTGTATGCTCTGTGTTTGTCTTTTTTGTCTGTTTTTTTTTTAAAGGTTGGGCTTCTTATGTTGCAGAAGAAGGGGATCACTGTTATTGAGTGGTTACTCTTTGCCTGTTCTAGATCATATCAGCTTCTGACAGGTCATATCCAGAAATTCAGTCCAAATTCTGTCTCTCGCAACAACCCTGCAGACATTTTTCTAATGTTGACCTTTTGTTTGTCAGGGACTATGGTTTTATTTTTGCATAAAAAAATGAGGATATGCTTTAGAACATCTTAAGGCTTCCCTTAGTAAGCCTTTATGAAACTTGTCATCTTTGAATTTATCTAACCCTTTTTATTGATTTTATTTTCATTTAGTTTTAGCTGTTCTGGGTCTTTGTTGCTGTGCAGGCTTTTCTCTAGTTGTGGCAAGCAGGGGCTACTCTAGTTGTGGTACCTGGGCTTCTCATTGCTGTGGCTTCTCTTGTGGAGCATGGGCTTTAAGGGTGCAAGGGCTTTCGTATTTGTGGCATGTGGGCTCAGCAGTTGAGGCTCCCAAGCTCTAGAGCACAGGCTCAGTAGTCATAGCATGCAGGCTTAGTTGATCCAGGCATGTGGGATCTTCCGGACTAGGGATCGAACTCATGTCCTTCATTGGCAGGCGGATTCTTTACCACTGAGCACCAGGGAAGCCCCTAACCCTTTTCAAATTATATTTTAAAACTGTCACACCTATTAAGTGTAATAATAATTATATATTCACGTTTTAATTCTTACAACTAAGTTTTGTTGCTGATAGATTCATTCTGTTCTTTTTATTTTTCCTTCTTTCTTTGTAGTTATTTGAAAGTCAGTGTCATACCTAGTGAGATTTCCATCCTGGTCTATGCTCTTTCGATGCTTCCTTCTGCTCACCTGGACGAAGTGAGGATGTCTCAGATTGAAGCAGTTTTGCCACAGTGTGACCTACATGACCTGAATATTTTTGCAACATCTGTTTTAAGATGTATTCAGTATGATCACGTGTATCTGAATAATATTCCTGCGAAACAGTTGAAAGTACTTCAAAAATTAGATCACTATGGTCATCAGAGACTACAAGAATGTAAAAGTTTGAATCTGTTATGGGAAGAAGTTAAATCTTTAAAAGGAGACTGGTTTGCTGATTCACTTCTTGAAGAAACAGTTGTTACCTTACAGCGTCTGATGGATGAAATGAATTACATCAATGTTGCAGGGATTGCATCTTTCATTTCTAGAACCAACTACCTCAGTACTTCACTACTTGATAAGATAGCCTCAGTGGTCCTTCAACAGATTGAAAAGGTGAAATTGAAATGTTGCATATTATTGTCAACTTCTAGAACCATAAATGTTTATAATAAGTGCTTGAAGAACTTGATTGGAATTTGAAGTTTAAAAATTAAGCTCTAGTTTCTGGTAAATAATAATAGTTGTGTTAGGATAATGGAGATGTATGATTTTTGCTTTCTTTTTCTTATTTTCTATAATCCTGTGATACTTTTACTATTTAAAACTATTCAAAAGAGTAAGATAAATGTGAAAACTGAGAAAATTGTAGGTCTTCACTGACTTTCAGTTCAGTTCAGTCACTCAGTCATGTCCGACTCTTTGCAACCCCATGAGTCGCAGCACGCCAGACCTCCCTGTCCATCACCAACTCCCAGAGTTCACTCAGACTCATGTCCATCAAGTCAGTGTTGCCATCCAGCCATCTCATCCTCTGTCATCCCCTTCTCCTCCTGCCCCCAATCCCTCCCAGCATCAGAATCTAGAATAATTGAATTGTCACTGTGTCTTCTTACAGTTTTATTTCTGGAACTTGTAAAATGCTGTTTGTTTGTTTTTTTTTAGTTAATTTATTTATTTTTGGCTGTGCTGGGTCTTAGTTGCTCCATGGGCTTTTCTCTAGTTAGGGACTACTCTCTAGTTGTGAGGCATGGGCTTCTCATTGCAGTGGCTTCTCTTGTTGCTTGGAGCCCAAGCTCTGGAGCACAGGCTCAGTAGTTGTGGCACATGGGCTTAGTTTTCCCATGGCATGTGGGATCTTCCCAGGCAAGGGATGGAACCCGTGTCTCCTGCTTTGGCAGATGAATTCTTTACCGCTGAGCCACCAGGGAAGCCCCAATGATGCTTTTTGAACTATATGAGAAAATCAATTATATATATCAGAATATGGTTTTTACTTAGAAGACAGTGTTTCTAATAAGTAAAAATAAAAGTCTATCTTTTTGCCTAGCATAGTGCCTGCTGTTTATTAAGTATTGGATGAATGAACTTAAAAAAAAGAATGAAAGAAAAATGAAGTCTGATTATTATTATAAATTAAGAAGCTTTCTTATTATATGATGAGTCTATAAAATGCACTTATATCATGGAAATTAGTGATACTATCTTTTTGTCATTTTAATGACTAAGGAATTCTGGAACAGAATTTTATACTTATAAAATCAATTTGTAACTTATCTGATTTATTTTTTTCTACATTAATATTTAGAGTTACTAGAGATTAGTGATGGAATTAAATAGATTATAGCCAGGTAGAGAACTTATTAACAGTGATACATGTGTCATTTAACTGTGGGCATGTTCATTTAACTATAGGCTTGTTTGATAAAGAGTTCTACTTAGGATAATAATTAGGCTAAATTTTGTTTTGTTTTGCTGAGGTTTTTTAAACAGTAATTTTTTTGTTCTATTTTTTACAGATTCATCCTTTTGCAATTCTTGCTATTATTCTTCCATTCAGCACCCTGAACTATGATCCACCTCAAAGGGATGAATTTTTTGGAACTTGCATTCAACACCTTAATTCTTACTTAAGTAGGTATATTGTTTAGTACTACCTGGATGAGGAGGTTGGAGAATACTGTTGCTACTACTCTTAAGACATACCGCTCTTTTAAAGGATAACAAAAATATCCATGAGTTTTATACCTTCAAAAAAATGTTTTGGATCCATTTTTTAAAACTTTTTTATTATGATAAATGTCAAGCTTGCATTAGAAAGTAGAGAATTAAACAAGTAGCACTTATGAACTCACTAGGTAGATTCAGTAATTGTTCACATTTTATCATATTTGCTTTATTGTTTCTCTTGCTCTCATTTTTTCTATGCCATTTCAAAGTAAGTTGTAGGCAATGTGAATCTTTACATCTAATTGCTTAATTGCTTAGACCTCCTAAGAATAATGATCTCCTAAGTCACCACAATACTGTTATCACATAGAGAAAATTAGTTGTCCCTGATATATAATATAGGCCTTCCCTGGTAGCTCAGTCAGTAAAGAATCTGCCTGCAATGCAGGAGACAGGGTTGGAAGATCCTTGGATTGGAAGATCCTCTGGAGAAGGAAATGGCAATCTACCCCAATATTCTTGCCTGGGAAATCCCATGGACAGAGGAGCCTGGAGGGCTACTATCTATAGGGTTGCAAAAGAGTCAGACATGACTTAGAGACTAAACAACACCAATATGTAGTATACAATCTATTTTTAAGTCTCCCTCATTATTCCCAAAATACTTTATTTACAGTGATTATTTTGGACACAGGATCCAGTCAAGGTTCACTCATTCCAGTAGGTTATCTCTCTAACATTTTGCCAGATTTGCTCTGTGTGTTTGTGTGTGTGTGTTTGTCTGTGTATATGATGAACCATTTGAAGTGCCAGCCCTAAATACTTCAGGTTATAAGGACATTCTCCTATGCAAACACAATGCCAGTATCACACTTAAGAAAATGAACAAGTACCACTTACTACCTAGTATTAGTCACTCAGCCATGTCCAACTCGTGGTGACCCCATAGCCTGCTGTCCATGGAATTCTCCAGGCCAGAATACTGGAGTGGGTAGCCATTCCCTTCTCCAGGGGATCTTCCCAACCCAGAGATCAAACCCGCGTCTCCTGTGTCTACTGCATTGTGGGCAGGTTCTTTACCTTCTAAGCCAACTGGGAAGCTACTGCTTACTCAATCCATAATAAAAATTTCCCAACTGTCACCAAATTTTCTTTGATAAATTTTTTAAAGAAACTAATGTTGGGCTACATCACTTTCTCCCTATCTTTTTTTCTCTTGATATTTTTTTTTGTAAAAGGGGTTGGCCATTTATTATGGGTTGTGCCACATTCTGGATTTGTTTGAGTGCTTTCTTTTAACTTGCTCCTCCATCATCTGTATCCCTAGTAAACTGGAAGTTAGTTGTAGATGCTTGGTTAGATTTAGAGTGAACATTTTCAGCAAAAAATGTTTTGTATGTGGAGCTGTATATCTGATATTTTTATCATTTCTGGAGACATATAACATTTGATTGTTTTTGTCAATTTTAATAGTTTTGGGTTTTTTTTAATAGAAAACAAATATTTCTTAAGATCCTTTATAGATATTTATTAATTGTCAGAAAGGTTGTTGCTTTGGGACTGATTATTATGTCTCTTTAAAAAGTCTAAATAGTGTTTTAGTACCAGAAAAAAAGTGGAATAGAAATATTCCTTCCTACTACTGGCCTTAGCAGAAGCAGTATGTGAGGACAGCAAAGACAGGAAATTATTTTTTTCTTTTCATTTATTTTGGTCCTGAATTATGTTTGTTTCTATTTGGCCTTAAAGAAAAAGGCTTTATGGGGCTTCTCTTCTCAGACTCTTTCTTCTTGCATGTCAGGATAATGTGAGAGTTTAGAGGTTAAATGTCTGGCTCAGTAGTTACTGCTCTTTCAGTCAGTATTCACCAAGTTCTTACTGTCAGGTGGTCGTTAGTCACTGGAGATGTAGGAGGGAGTAAAAACCAGATAGACTTTACTGTCATTGAGTTTACTTTCTGGCGGGGTGAAACTGGTGTACATAATAAGCAAGTTCATAAGGTCCGATGGTGATAAGACTCTAAGAGCACTAGAGCAGGGTAGGCATGGAGGGTGGAGGATAGTGAGGCGGGCCAGATGGAGTAAGGAGACGTCATTGACCATGGATTGAATGAAGTGAGAGAGTGACCCATGCCCAGAGTTGGAGAGGAGCATCCCAGGATAAAGAAAAGCAAGTGCAAAGGGCCGTGAGGTGAGAACATGCTTGGTTTCTTTTTAGGAACAGCAGATTCAGTGTGGCAGGAATGGAATGAGGGAGACCAAGTTGATAGGAGAAGAAACTGGCTTTCCTCAGAACTTTTTGCTGTGCCTGGAGAGTAAGAAATAGTCATTCTGTTATCCAAGCAACAAATACTTAACTGAGAGCTTCTGTGTCCAGCATAAGATGTTAGGCTCTATTTTATGGTATGTTTCTCTAGGCGTATAGACCTCTAGTCAGGCTGTGTGAGACAGTATAAATATATTAATGATGTCAGTATGATGTTCATGGACGTTGGTATATGTTTTGTAGGATCTTTGTGCCAGATAGTATCTGACCTATTTTTGTGTCTTTAATAGACAAGTAAAGTGCGACTGTGACATGTGTGTGTTTATTCATGTACAGATGTATGCATGTGTGGCATTCATATATACTCCCCTTTTAGTCATAGAACTATGTATAGAAAGATGAGACTTGAAATTGAAAGATGAGACTTTGCATATGCTTTCTTGGTTGTTCAGTTGTGTGTCAACAACCAGAGGGAAATGAAAATACATTCTTTTTTTTGTTTTTCTTCAAATAAGGGATATAAGAGATGAGAGTCTGAGAAGTACAGCTTTGATTTTTGAAGACTTTACTGTGAAAATGATTGCAAAATTCTTGGAGACCTAAAGCAGAATTTTAAGTAATTTATGGAATGATACTTTTCTTTATTTTAAAGAAACATTCGTTTTGACAGATCAGTTTTGCTGGTAGATCATCACGTAACCTTGTTTGTGACTTGATCTTGCTTTATTAAATAACCTCAGGAAAACAATTGGAAGATTTAACATCTTTTTTTTGTCCTTTGTAAGAACATTTGCTGCTAAAGGTGCATTTTAGGTGATCCCTTCCCTCTCATCAGAAATGTCTTTTGGCAGAGAAAGACAAATATCAATATCAAAGACAAATATCACCTGTGATATCACTTATATGGGTAATCTAAAGTATCATACAAATGAACATATTGACAAAACAGGAACAGACTCGTGACATAGAAAACAAACTTACGGTTGGTTACCAAAGGGGAAAGAGGTGGGAGGGATAAATTAGGAATTTAGGATTAGTGGATAAAAACTACTATATATAAAGTATATAAACAAATTCCTACCATATAGCACAGGGAACTGTATTCAGTGTATTGTAATGAACTATAATGGAAAAGAGTATAAAAGAAGAGAATATATGTATATAATCTCTTTTTTTAATATATATATATATATAACTGAATCCCTGTGCTGTACCTCAGAAACTAACACAACATTGTAAATCAACTATACTCCAATAAAAAATTTAAAAAAAAGAGAGAAAGGAAATTCCTCTTGGATAAGGCAAATCAGGTAAATAACTGCAAGCCTTGTCCTCTGGGGTACACAGTGTGGTGCTGGCTGACCGGTCATGGAGGAGGCGGTAGATGAGACCCGATTTTCATATGTGTCTGTCCTCGGCCTGGGGGTCTGAGAGCCCTAGAAAGCAGCATAGCCCAGCGGTTCAGACTCCAGAGATGGACTCTCCTAAGTTAAATCTCACCCTCCACTAGCCAATCATGCTGAGGCACGTCATTAAACTTCTCTGTGCTTCAGTACAGTTGGTTTATAAAGTGGAGATAATAAGCATTCCTTTTATACACTAAAGTGAGGTTTTAAATGAGGTAATATTTGCAAAGTGCTTAGAATGATTCTCCACACAGTCTGAGCAATATTATTATCAGTATATAGAGAATGGTGGCCTTTCTTATTTTTACATACTTTACTGACCTTTTGTTTCTTTTTTTTTCCCCATTATATATAGGAGTTTTTATTGAAAAACAAAACCAAAAACAAACACGTGTACTTGAACATCAAAAGTTATTGTTAATCACAGAAACAGACATCTCAAGTTAGTGATTTTAGTGCTTTTCTATGTGTGATAAAATACAAGAGTCTGGGCTCACTGAAATTTTTCTTCTGATGTGAATCTTAGCTACCTAGGGCCAGTGTCCGGTTTTTCTTCATCCTGAATTCCCCTCCGGGTGCACCGTTGTAGGTGGTTGCAGTGGCTGATGCCTTGGTAGTATGACCTTTTGTTTCCAGTCTTTCTCTTTTCAAGGCAATTTAAAGACTTTTATTGGAAGTATAATACTAATGCAGACATGTTTATACATCATTTATATATATATACACATATATATGTGCATATATATATATACACACGCATATATACATAGTGTATGTGGATTTATAGAAATTGAATCATATAAGAAATCAGTACTCAGATCAAAAATAATAGAATGTTATCAAGAGCATGGTAACCTTCCTGGCTTTCTTTTTTGTTCTTCCCCCACCCAAAGGTAACCACTTTACTACCATCCTTACCTGTGACAGTATAGATTAATTTTGTCAAGGCTGTGTTCGTATCATTTTTTAAAAACCTGGTTTTACTGAATAAAGTATGTATTTATATGTATGTGAAGCAGCTGTACATTTAAAATTTTTTTTGTAATTTTGTTTTAGGTGTATTGGATCCTCTCGTGTTAGTGTTTCTTGGTTACTCTTTGGCCACGCTTCATTATTTTCCCGAAGACCTATTGAAGGCAATTTTTAACATCAAATTCTTAGCTAGATTAGATTCTCAACTTGAACGTATGTATCAACAATTTAATTTAATACATTATCACTTATATTTAAATCCAAGTTTCAGCTCTGCCTACCTACTTAAGCATTTAAATGTTCATACTGATTTTTTTTGTTTATTATTGTAGACTATAGAACAGTATAAAATAGAAAATGAAAGATTATTCATAATCTTACCAAGTGAAACTGCCATTTTTAATATTTTAGAATGTTTCTTTTATGTCTCCTGACTTCATATATATATGTTGATATATCTATATGTTTTAAGACAAAATTTGAATTATATATATATTGACTTTTGTCTGTTGCCTTTTATCATTGAACTATATTTTGAAAGATTTTCCATGCCATTACATTTTTTTTTGATATCATTAGTTTGTTTTTTGTTTATAGAATCTGACATTGTCCTTATCTTTGTTTCCTTAGGATAAGTTGCTAAATGTGGAATATTAGGTCAATGAATATTCTTTGGCAGTATTTTTAAAAATATGGTTTTAACATTCATAATTAGGGAGAACAACATAGATGTTGGTCCTAATGATCACATTGAGTGTAATAATTTAAAAATATAGAACATGTATATACAAATGAAATGAGTTTATAATATGAAAATAAAAGTTACAGTCATTAATGGGATAAATGAGTGTGAAAAATGAATTGCCTTTGCTGAGTTCAAAGTCTATTAATGTATTTTTTAAATTTCAGTTATATATTCGTCTCTAAATATGAAGGTCCAATTTCGTCTTATGGAATTAAATAGAGCAGTCTGCTTGGAATGTCCTGAATATCAGATTCCGTGGTTTCATGACCGCTTCTGTCAACAACACTATAATAAAGGTTTGAGTTTTCTTTGGGTCAGAAAGTAAAGTTTAATTCTAAAGCACATTATTAGGTAGTGCACGGTTTTTATTGTTGAACCTATCATGACACCAGAATTCCAAGAGTGCCATAACTTGTTTAATGGAAACATTTTGTAGATGAAATTTGTGTTATAAAAATTTCTTAATATTTAGGACACTAAACCTCTTTTGGGAGAGAGCCAAAGAACTTGTATTGAATTTAATGTCATTGCATATGGTATTATTAGTACAGCAAGGCTCTTGTTGGAAATATTAATCTTTATTTTTTAGTTTGTAGATGTGGAATGATTTTCGTTCAAAAACTGATTATTTTAAGTGAACTAACTGTTTTTATTTCATGAAGATTTTGGCAGCATGAATGGAGCACAACAGCAGATTTATAAAATGTTAGCAGAGGTACTGGGAGGAATCAATTTTGTGAAAGCCTCCGTTCTTACACCTTATTACTACACAGTAGGTAAGTCTTTGGTAGGTTATTAACAACTTTCAGAAAATCAGACTAAATAGAATCATCTCATCAGCTGGAATTTTAAAAATTTAAAAAAGTTATTTCATTATCTTGAAGATTTTCAGAGAATTCCCTGGTAGTCCAGTGGTTAGGACTTTGTGCTTCCACTTGTAGGGAGCATAGGTTTGATCTGGGCTGGAGGAAGCAGAAGCTGGAATCAGGACTGCCAGGAGAAATATCAGTAACCTCATATATGCAGATGACACCACCCTTATGGCAGGAAGTGAAGAAGAACTAAAGAGCCTCTTGATGAAAGTGACGGAGGAGAGTGAAAAAGTTGGCTTAAAGCTCAACATTCAGAAAACTAAGATCATAGCATCCAGTCTCATCACTTTATGGCAAATAGATGGGGAAACAGTGGAAACAGTGGCTGACTTTATTTTTCTGGGCTCCAGAATCACTGCGGATGGTGATTGCAGCCATGAAATTAAAAGACGCTTACTCCTTGGAAGGAAAGTTATGACCAGCCTAGATAGCATATTAAAAAGCAGAGACATTACTTTTCCAACTAAGGTCCATCTAGTCAAGGCTATGGTTTTTCCTGTGGTCATGTATGGATGTGAGAGTTGGACTGTGAAGAAAGCTGAGCGCCGAACAATTAATGCTTTTAAACTGTGGTGTTGGAGAAGACTCTTGAGAGTCCCTTAGACTGCAAGGAGATCCAACCAGTTCATTCTGAAGGAGATCAGTCCTGGGTGTTCGTTGGAAGGACTGATGCTAAAGCTGAACTCCAATACTTTGGCCACCTGTTGCAGAGAGCTGACTCGTTTGAAAAGACCCTGATGCTGGGCAAGATTGAGGGCAGAAGGAGAAGGGGATGACAGAGGATGAGAATGTTGGATGGCATCACCGACACAATGGACATGGGTTTGGGTGGACTCCGGGAGTTGGGGACGGACAGGGAGGCCTGGCGTGCTGCGATTCATGGGGTCGCAAAGAGTCAGACACAACTGAGCGACTGAACTGAACTGAACAGGAAACTGGGATTATTATGTCCCAAGCCCATTGTATTGCCAGTTCATATTTGTATTAATACCTTATGTTGTCAAGTAGCTTATTTTTATGTGAAAATATATGTGTCATTAAAAATAAGATTTAATTGGTAATATTTGTAAAGATATGGTATAATTAACACAATTGTATGATTACCATTTAGTACCATTTAATACAATGGTATATGATTATCATTTAGTACCACTTAGTACAATGGTACTAAGATTGGGAAGAAAACACTTACTTATATGATATATAACACATGCTTATAGAGAAGGGACAGATAACCTAAAAAAGGAAAACCACCCATGATACAACCACTGTTTGCTTCTGGTGTCTGTTTTTCTCTTTTTGGCTTTTTTTTTTTTCATTTTTAATGACATTTGTTTTCTTTCTAAATTTTACAAGGAGTACTTTTTCATGTGTACAAGCAATATGTATCTTAAAAAATTCTGATTTTTTAAAACCAAAATGACTTTTTATAGTATGTGACTTTAAAAGTGAAGTGAAAGTGAAAGTCGCTCAGTCGTGCCTGACTGTGACCCCATGGACTGTAGTAGTAGTCCGTGGAATTCTCCAGGTCAGAATACTGGAGTGGGTAGCCTTTCCCTTCTCCAGGGGATCTTCCCAACCTGGAGATCGAGCCCAGGTCTCCTTCATTGCAGGCAGATTCTTTACCAGCTGAGCCACAGGGAAGCCCAACTTTGTTTATATATTGTGAATATTTTTTCTATGTCAACAAATATACAACATTCTTTTCAGTAACTGTATATATTTCATTGAATGAGTATGCTATAGTTTACTAAGGTTTTTTGCTGCTATGTGCATCTCTCAAACAATGCTGTAATTTCATATAACAACAATAGTAATTAATACACTCACATATTGATTATTATGTTAGACATTATTTATTTTATTTATTTTAAAATTTTATTTATTTATTTTTGGCTGTGCTGGGTCTTTGTTGCTGCACGGGCTTTTCTCTAATAGTGGTGAGCGTGGCTACTCTCTAGTTGCGGTGTGTGCGCTTCTTATTGCAGTGGCTTCTCTCGTTGTGAGCACAGGCTCTAGGAACACATGGGCTTGGTAATTGTGGTGCATGGCTTTAGTTGCTCTGTTGCATGTGGGATCTTCCCACACCAGGGATCAAACCAATGTTTCCTGCATTGGCAGGCAGATTCTTCACCACTAAGCTACCAGGCAAGCCCTTAAGTGCTTTATATATAATAAGCTTATTATATCCCCTTAAGTTTTGCAAATACTCTTTTTTATAGATGAGGAAACTGAGGCCCAGAGACATTGTTGTTTGCCCAAGGTTATATAGCTGACAAATGGCAAAGCCAGAATGACTTATGCATTCTAGCTCCAGAATTCATTCTCTTAAAAATGAAAAAAGTATATTTCATGTTTCATAATTAACTTGAAGATGCTTCAGTGCCTCAGTTTCCCTTAAGAATAGGTAATTAAATCCACTCTTTTTCATTCCTTGTTTCTTTTTTCATTTTTCTTTTTTTCTTGGTTTAAATACTTTTATCATTGTTTTTATTATGGGAAAAATTAAAATACATATACAAAAATAGAATAGTATACATATACAAAAATAGAGAGAATAGTATAATGAACCCTCATCCAGCATTAAAAATGATCAATACTCACTAACCAGAATCCCACCTGATCCTTTCCAAACAAATCACAGATACTATATCATTTCAAAAGGTATATCTAAAAGGATATATAACCATAGTGCCATCATTTTCATCTCTACAACTATTCATAATAATTTCTTAATATTATATTGCTTATCAACATTTAACTATCTCCATTATCTTATCTCCATTATCTTGTATATGTTGTATTTTACTGTTTGTTAAAATTGGAATCCAAATTTTACCTTTGGGTAATCTGTCTTTTTAAGTTCTACCTTTCTTTTTTCCTTCTACAGTTTATTTATTGAAAATAAGTTTTTTGTTTTTTCATATTTTGAACTTTTCCAGTTGCAGTTCTGTGATGTCATTCAACATGCTCCTGCATCCCCCATTTTTCCTGTAAACCAATAGTTAGATCTAGAGGTTTGACTAGATTATTCAACCAGGTTAGTTTGGGGACAGTAGGGATGGGTTTTTTTGCCAGCTCTTTCATAAGTGGTATGTGCTTATTGCATCTTATCATAAGACATACAATTCTAGTTGTCTTACTATTATTATATTAAGATTCATCAGTGTGTTTGTAGGTCATCAGTGCCTCCATTAGGAAGTTTGCTCCTTAGCTTGTCACCTAATGATTTTAGCAGCCATTTAAATTATTATCTAAATGCATCATTCGTCAGGGGTAGCAAAGTAATGATACTGTGCATCTATCATTTCTTCTGCATTTATTAGCTGGACTTTGTCTAAAAAGAACTTTCCTATGTCAGCTGTTTAGTTACCCGATGTACAGTTCATACAGGAAAGACAGGATGCTTGCCTGAATCTTTGTCTCTGCTAATTTTCTGATGAGTTGGTTTAGCTTCTCAGACTGTGAACAAGAGATTTAACAGGATTGAGATAAAACTTCTTAATGTGATTTGGCTTGAAGTGAAGTGAAGTTGCTCAGTCGTGTCCAACTCTTTGTGACCCCATGGACTGTAGCCTACGAGGCTCCTCCATCCATGGGATTTTCCAGGCAAGAGTACTAGAGTGGGTTGCCATTTCCTTCTCCAGGAGATCTTCCCAACCCAGGGGTCAAACCTGGGTTGCATTGCAGGCAGATGCTTTACTGTCTGAGCTACCAAGGAAGCTGTGATTTGGTTTAGTGCAGTGCTAATTATAGCCCTCATGTTAACCAGTAGTTTGGTAATACTTACTGGTTGATTTTTATTGATCAATTTTCAACGAGGTGCTCTTGGATCATATAATAAGTTGGATAGGGACTTCCCCTGGCAGTCCAGTGGTTAAGACTCTGCACTTCCACAGCAGGGAACGTGGATTCTATGCCTGGAGGGGGAACTAAGATCCTGCATGCCACATGGTGTGGCCTAAATAAATAAATAAATGAAAGAAGTTGGATAATTAGAGAGGTACCTCATCATGTTTGTGAGGGTGTGTCTTTATATACATGTGTAAATATTTAAGATATATCTTAAAATTTTACCTATAAGAATTTACCTGATTCATATTGTTGATTCCTGTGCTTCCTTATAGACTTTGAGTGTATCTTGGATAAAAGGAGAAACCCTCTTCCTTATGGAAGCCATAATACAACTTTGGAAAAACTGCCAAAAATACACTTGGAATCAAATACTCAAATAGCTGGATCAAGACTGCCACCAGGAGCTGAAAAGTAACTTTCTTTTAGCTTCAGATTTTATTATCTAAATGCTAAATTTGACACAATTTAATGAGTTCAACTATCAAGGATTGTTTATAGTAGAATATACTCCTCATATATGTCACAAATTCTACCTACATACCTTTGCTTTTGTTGTGCTTTCTGCCTGAATCTCCATCCTTCATGTCCAAAGCTGCTGCTGCTGCTGCTAAGTCACTTCAGTCGTGTCCGACTCTGTGTGAGCCCATAGACGGCAGCCCACCAGGCTCCCCCATCCCTGGGATTCTCCAGGCAAGAACACTGGAGTGGGTGGCCATTTCCTTCTCCAATGCATGAAAGTGGAAAGTGAAAGTGAAGTCGCTCAGTCCTGTCCTACTCTTAGGGACCCCATGGACTGCAGCCTACCAGGCTCCTCCATCCATGGGATTTTCCAGGCAAGAGTACTGGAGTGGGGTGCCATTGCCTTCTCCGGTCCAAAGCTGAGCAGTCTCTAAAGCACTAACCTTCCCACTGTCCTCATTGGAAATAAATAGTATCTTCTTCTTTGGACCTCCCGTGCCTCTATACTTTTCTGAAAACCACACAGCTGCTTTGTACACTGAATTACAGTTATGTGCTGTATATCTTATGTTCTTTGTTTGACTATTTGTTGTTATTCAGTTGCTCAGTTGTGTCTAACTCTTTGCAACCCCATGGACTGCAGCATGGCAGGCTTCCCTTTCCTACACTATCTCCTGGAGTTTGCTCAAATTCATGTCCATTGAGTCGATGATACCATCCAACCATCTGTCTCATCCTCTGTCACCCTCTTCTCCTCCTGCCCTCAATCTTTCCCTGTATCAGGGTCTTTTCCAGTGGGTCAGCTCTTCACATCAAGTGGCCAAAATACTGGGGCTTCAGCTTCAGCATCAGTCCTTCCAGTGAATATTCAGGACTGATCTCCTTTAGGATGGACTGGTTGGATCTCCTTGCAGTTCAAAGGACTCTCAAGAGTCTTCTTCAGCACCACAGATCAAAAGCATCAATTCTTCAGCACTTAGCCTTCTTTATGGTCCAACTCTCACATCTGTACATGACTGCTGGAAAGATCATAGCTTTGACTAGATAGACTTTTGTCAGCGAAGTGATGTCTCTGCTTTTTAATACATTTGACTATAAGCTGTGTCTTTTTATGTCTCTCACAGTACCTTACATATGGTAGGTGAATAATAAATATATGCAGGACAGAGAAACACAGATGAAAGCATGTAGATACTATAATTTGGTTTAATCTAATGAACAGGATTACCTGTCATTGATAGCACCCCACTCCAGTACTCTTGCCTGGAAAATCCCATGGATGGAGGAGCCTGGTAGGCTGCAGTCCATGGGGTCTTGAAGTCGGACACGACTAAGCGACTTCACTTTCACTTTTCACTTTCATGCATTGGAGAAGGAAATGGCAACCCACTCCAGTGTTCTTGCCTGGAGAATCCCAGAGATGGCGGAGCCTGGTGGGCTGCCATCTATGGGGTCGCACAGAGTCGGACACGACTGAAGCGACTTAGCAGCAGCAGCAGCAGCAGCATACTCAGTTGGCTTATTTAGTTTATAAGGATACACCTTGTTTCTGAAATGTTTGTAATTACTCAGTTTCTCACTTTAATTTCAGAAGTAAATATTTATTTTTCTTATATAGGATCGCTTTGGAATTTTTGGATTCAAGAGCATTTTGTAGAAACATCCCTCATTTAAAAGGAAAATCTGCTATGAAAAAACGACATTTGGAAATTTTGGGCTATCATGTGATTCAGGTATGAAATACTTATATAATTCAGCCTCTAAAAACCCCAGAGACTTTGGTTTTACATGTATCCTCTTTTAAGGTGAAAGTTATAGATTTACCTTTTTTTTAATATTAAGAAAAGCTATATTAAAATATCTCTGAAATAGAATACTCTCCATTTTTTTTTTGAAGAATAGCAAATAAAAATCAGTTTTTAAATTGTCTCTAGACAATCTCTTGATTTTTATATTTATCTTACAATGAAGAGAGGCTCTATGGAGATGGATGGAGTTATAAGAGAAAAAGGCTAGTGTATAAATATAGGACAGTCACATAGGAAAAAGCGTCCATTCTTGCTATTGTAGGAACTAGGAGCATGAAAGCTTTGAGGCAGAAAAGGGTCTTCCAGCTGTTGTCATGAAGGACAACCTTCCAAAAAGTGTTCAAAGGCTATGCTTATGTAAACTAATGTCTTAGGGTCTTACAGCTCTTTTCAGTATTCTTAGAAGCCTTCGCTGATCTTTTTTGTTGTTGCTTTCGAGCTTTCGTTTAGACTACGTTACTTCTTTTACAGATCCCTCATTTCGAATGGAACTCCATGGCACTGTCAACAAGGGATGCTCGGATGGACTATCTGAGAGAACGGATATTTGGAGAAGGCAAATCATGATTGTAGCTTTTACTGAAAATTAGTTGTTATCATGTTGTGTCACATTTGGAGTTAATTTAATTAAGTGGCTTGACTCAATTAAAAAGTAATAATGTAGAACTGACTGATTTCTAGGTCAATTGAATATTAAAATTAACAGACATTTTACAATTGAGTATTTTCTCTACTGTCTAGTTTGGAAACTTTAAAATTCTTAATATAAAAGACATGTAGCTTTTAGGAAACTTAAATAGTTCACCGTTCATTCCTTGAGTGCATACTATGTGCCAAGAACTATTTTATTTTTTATTTTAATTATTTTTTGTTCCAATTACTATTTTAGATACTGGGTATACTGGAGTTAGTACAGTACATCTTTCATGGGTTGAGTTAAACACAATAAATTAATATAGTTCATTATATCAATATCTTAGATGATATTGAAAACTGTAGAGAAAAATTTGAACCTTGGTGGGGGAGTGATAGGAATATTGTGGGTGGGTATAATTTACATAGGGTAATCTGGGAAAGACTCACTGAGGTGATATATGAGTCAAGACACAAGGAATTATCTGGGAGTGGAGAACTCTAGGCAGAAGGACCAGTAAGTGCCAGTATTCCTGGCATGTTTGAAAATAACAAGGAATCTACCGTGGCTGGAGCACAAGTGGGAGGTGGAGGTTAGAAGTATATGAAAGGGTGAGATTGATAACAGTGTCAAATATATACTACTTCCTGGCTACCCTGAGATAAGAGGCCATTGGAGAGTTCCTAGTAAAGAAATAAAAACTCGTATTTTCACTGGATCACTTTTGCTACTCTGTTTAGCTGATGAGAAAAAAAACTGCAGTGGGGCAACTGTATAAGCAGGGAAATCCATTAAAAGGTGATTGCAGTAATCCAGACAAGAAGTGACTTGAAGAGAGTAGTAGCAGTGGAGGTAATGAGAAATTGTCAGTTTTTTAATGTATTTTGAGGGCACAAGCAACATCACTAGCTCACTGATTGGATAATGAGGTATGAGAGAAAGAAGTCAAAGATAATTCTAAGTTCTTGTCCTGAGCAACTAAAAGCATGCCATTGCCATTGACTGAGATTGGAAGTCTATGAAAAGAGGAAGGAGGGGGTGGGTAGGAGAAGATCATGGGTTTGGTTTTGGACATACAGAGTTTGTGATACCTTTTAAACATCTAAGAGGAGATATCAAGCAGGCAATTCAATAAATGAATTTGGAGGTCATGGGAGTGGTCCAGGCCTTAGTTATAAATTTGTAAGGTGACAGCAGTTTTTAATGTGATGAGAGATGATGGAGTTGCTAAAATGTGATTAGAAGAGAGTGTGAATAGAGGAGAGGTCTGAGGATTGAAGTCCTGACGCCCCAACATGAAGTCAAGAAGAGAAAGAGCCAGATGCTGCTGATGGTTCAGGTAAGATGAGGACTGGGCAGTGTCTATTAAATTTAGTAACATGCAAATCATTGTTAGCCTTGAAAAGAGTAGATTTGGTGACGTGGCGGCTATGAAAGCTTGACTGCTTCAAGAAAAAGTGGGAGGAGATAGTTTTCTTACAAATGGAAGCAAAGAAAGGGAGTTGTAGCTAAGGTGAAAGTAGACCCATCTTTTAAAAACTTTTATTTCATTTATTTAAGAACTTTTTATTTATTTATTTTGGGCTCTTCATTGCTGTGAGGGCTTTTCTCTAGTTGCAGTGAGCAGGGGAATACTCTCTAGTTGCAGTGCCTGGGCTTCTTATTGCTGTGGCTCCTCTTGTTGTGGAGCACTAGGGCTCCAGGGCACGCAGGCTTCAGTAGTTCTGGCGTACAGGCTTAGTTGCTCTGTGGCATGTGGGATCTTCCCAAACCAGGGATTGAACCTGTGTCTCCTGCAGTGGTGGGTGGATTCTTTACCACTGAGCCACCAGGAGGCCCCCAAAGTAGGCCAATCTTGACCTGGTCTGATCCCATACATTTTGAAGGAATAATGATTTTCTGTCTTATATTTATTTCTTTTTTTTTAATTATTTTTTTATTTTTTTTAATATTTATTTCATAACACAGTTACTAAGAGCCTACTGTGTGATAAACTCCCTAACCCTTATTCCAAATATGTGTGCTTAGCAGAAAGCCATATTGTAACTACCCACAGGCTACTTGGTGGGGGTGCAAGTCATTGGCCATCTGAAACTTCATCTTTCAACTCTGTGACCCTCTAAATTCATTCTGTCCCAAAACAAGTTGTTAGCCAGAGTGCCTTGAATCTTAAGCATAGCTTTAGAACATGTGACCTGCGCGTGTTTTGGTCCATTGATATTTAATTTAGGCTTAGTTGAAGTACTTGTTTAAAATATCCAATTACTGTGCCTGATTTGAGCTCCAAAATGTGAACTTCACAGGACCTTCTTTGAAAAACAGAATCAGAATTGGAAGCAAATGAAAAATGTCTCCTTGTAACCCATCTCCCTCATTTTGAATTTCCTCATGATGTTCATTTGTGTTTGCTGAAATCCTGTTCTAAGTGCTTGTTATCCACATTCATGAGTGTGTCTTATTTCCCAAGCAAATGATTACAGGAACTAAACCCCCAAGTAGGTTGAAATATCTTACTGTCCAACTTTTAGAATTAAATGATTAAGCTGATGAGGGTTATAAGTGGTTTCCTTTGGATATAAATTAAAACCCAGTTTTTGTATAATTAATATATTCATACATGGAAATCTTGATTAAATGACCCTTAAGGTACCTTTTACTTACTGTTACACATAATCTGACTTTTCGTGTACATCTCTTACTTCCCTTTCCCTAGGCTGCCTGATGCAAATGGTTTTATGTCCTTATATTTCTGTTTGATGATTTTTCTATCTAAATAACTTTGGTTGTTATAAATAAAAGTGTCCCTTTTTTTTTGATTGAGATATATATTCCATAAAATCCAACTTTTTAAAGTATATAGTCAGTTTTTAGTGTACTCAGAAGATTATGCCAACACCACTACCTAATTCTAGAACAGTTATTTATTCTAGAACATCATCCCAAAGCATTGTTTTTACAACTTAATCTCATGTCTACATAGATCAGCACTCTCCCCCACAAAGTAACCACTATCATGCTTTTATAGTAGATTTCCCCTTAGTAATTCTATCAGCACCAGTCATGTTCTTATAGTAAAGACTTCCCTTAGTAATTCTATCAGCACCAGTCATGTTCTTATAGTAAAGACTTTTCATGTTCTTATAGTAAAGACTTCCCTTAGTAATTCTGTCAGCACCAGTCATGTTCTTAAAGACTTCCCTTAGTAATTCTATCAGCACCAGTCATGTTCTTATAGTAAAGACTTCCCCTTAATAATTCTATCAGCACCAGTCATGTTCTTATAGTAAAGACTTCCCTTAGTAATTCTATCAGCACCATCATGTTCTTATAGTAAAGACTTCCCCTTAATAATTCTGTCACCCAAGTTTGCATCTCTAGACATCATAATTCCCCACCCCTACCTTATTTTTCTCTACCTAATCTTTAAAAACATTCTTTTTTTGCATTTTAATTTTTTTGACCACACCATGTAGCATTCAGGAAGATCCTCAACCATGGATCAAACCCCAGACTCCTGCATTGGAAGTGCAGAGTCCTAACCACTGGACTGCCAGGGAAGTCTCTCCTACCCCTGCTTCTAAGTCTGTCTTAATCTATTAGCATCTCTCCTTCTTAACAATTTATCTGCTAAATAACCTGTAATTTCCCACCTTTGGGATTTGCTGATTGTATACTCAGGGTGCAGTTCAATATAGAAAAGTACTCAAGATTATACTTCAGAGATCCATAGTAAGACTGAATTTTATTGAATGTTTCCATATTTATGATGCAGAAAATAAAGCTATAGCTGTATTTTATGAATATGAACATTCATATTTTTATGCAGTTGCTTAACAAGTAATGGAATACTCCAAGTCAGTTCCAAGTCAGACCTCTCAGAAAATAACACATGTAAGGCTAGAAGTCAAACATGTCTGTGAAAGCACATGAGACCCATAAGCGATGATTAGTTCATGACTTGCAGACAGTAGAATGTAATGGTTTGGGACAGACTGAGATGTCATCTTACTGTGTATGCTAAGAACAAACAACTTGAATGTAGGGTTTTACATCCCAAAAAATAGAATAATAGTCATCCTTCTTTCTATCAGAAATTTGCAAATAGGTAGCTCTTTAAAGTATAGATAAAACTCAAAGCAATGAATACACACCTTTCTCCATATGACCCGCTGGCCCCAAATTCTGCCCCAGCAGTTAAGGAATCAATCCTTTTCCTAAGATTGCCTCCCAACCCTTCTACTACAGATACTACAGTTAAGGACTTGAAGACTGTGATTTACTGGTTTTAAATTTAAAATTCAAATGAAATCCATTTATTCCATTTCCAAAGTTTTCTCACAGCATATAATCTTTAATATATTGCACAGGGTTCTTATTATATCTTGAAGCATGAAGAAAGGTTTTTGCTATTAAAAAAAATTTTTTTAATGTAAATGTACATATTTCATTCTCCAGTTTCATTTGTAATAGAAAAAGGAGTGTAAAGGCACTTTAACAATGCAAATGAAAGGATTAATAAACTCAAATTTAGGAAGCTCCTTTATAATTGATTGAGACAGATTAACAAGAGAAATAATCTGTTCAATTTAATATTTATTATTTTTTTAAGCTCTGATTGTTACATTGAAGATTCAATAACTTTGAGGTTTTGATGCCCACTGCTAATCTCTTGGACAATAACACAGTAATTTCTACATGGAATCTCTATATAGGCTTTTTAAAAACAATAAATTAAGGCCCTATTATCCAAACAGACCACCTCCCTATCTATTATGTTTTTCACCTTCTTATTTATAGCTTAGACAGTTTGAAGAGATTTAACCGTGTTGCTAGGCAACTAGCTCCTGAAGCATAACGTATTTCCTTCAGCATCCCAGCCCATTCTTTTTTATCGTCTTCATACCTGATGGAGAAAAAGAACGTAATAAGTTGTTTTAAAGTAGACAGTTCTATAGATCTCCTGGTATTAAATATTTCTCTGAGAAAACCCTATCTGATCTTACCCAGAGGAGGATGCACCTGACTCACAGACTAACACTTGAATTCCTCCAAAAATGTGCATTCTCTGAGCATATACCCAGATTATTGCCATGGTATTTAATCTGGATGCTTAGGCAGTTAAACCTTCTCTGGGAATCAAAGACTGTCCAGTGATGATGAGTAAAAGCAATTAATCCTTCACCTTTGGACTGCTAAAGATGGCTGGTCCCCATGAATCAAGGTCAGCAAAGGGTAAGAACTGGGAAGAGCAGAAACAATTAAGTCACCTTGATTCTGATTTCAGCCGTACCCATACACCAGTGTGATGCGTGGCACTGGACACTAGGGGTCACTCTAAGAAACCATTGTTCTTCCCCTTTTCTGTCCTGTGTGAGTGCTGCTCTTAGACTTTCACTTGACCTTAGGTAAGAACTGGTCACCCTCTCTGAATATTCATGAAGACACAGACAGCTTGAGTCCCTTTGAGACCTGTGTGCTTTTCCTTTCCTGGTGCCTGAAATGCCATCTCTGCATGAGAAATTCCACAACACTGCCTTCTCTCTGAAGCCTTTCTCGCCTTCCTGAAGCAGAGTTTGGTTTGTCTTTCATTTCTCACGGTGTTCTTTGTATGGTATCCATTGATGGTAACAATTATCATCCTATTTTAATGTTTTTATATTTATGTCCTCAACAAGCTCAAAGTTACATGTATTTTATTCACTTTAGTATCTTCCCTTCTCCAGAAGCTATCAATACTTGCTTGGCACATAGGAAATATCCCCAAATCATTCTATGATGAGTGAATGAGATTCAAAATAATTTAAAAATTAGCTGATGCCTATGTTAGAGTTGAGAATCACTGCCTATTCTTGTTTTCCAAGCAAGAATTATTATCCCTGTTTTTCAAAAACCCTAACCTTTCCAGCCTTCCATTATTTCATCACGATGGTGTGATCACTGACCTAGAGCCAGACATCCTGGAATGTGAAGTCAAGTGGGCCTTAGAAAGCATCACTACGAACAAAGCTAGTGGAGGTGATGGAATTCCAGTTGAGCTATTCCAAATCCTGAAAGATGATGCTGTGAAAGTGCTGCACTCAATATGCCAGCAAATTTGGAAAACTCAGCAGTGACCACAGGACTGGAAAATGTCAGTTTTCATTCCAATCCCAAAGAAAGGCAATGCCAAAGAATGCTCAAACTACCGCACAATTGCACTCATCTCACACGCTAGTAAAGTAATGCTCAAAATTCTCCAAGCCAGGCTTCAGCAATATGTGAACCATGAACTTCCTGATGTTCAAGCTGGTTTTAGAAAAGGCAGAGGAACCAGAGATCAAATTGCCAACATCCGCTGGATCATAGAAAAAGCAAGACAGTTCCAGAAAAACATCTATTTCTGCTTCACTGACTACGCCAAAGCCTTTGACTGTGTGGATCACAATAAACTGGAAAATTCTGAAAGAGATGGGAATACCAGACCACCTGATCTGCCTCTTGAGAAATTTGTATGCAGGTCAGGAAGCAACAGTTAGAACTGGACATGGAACAACAGACTGGTTCCAAGTAGGAAAAGGAGTTTGTCAAGGCTGTATATTGTCACCCTGTTCATTTAACTTATATGCAGAGTACATCATGAGAAACGCTGGACTGGAAGAAACACAAACTGGAATCAAGACTGCCGGGAGAAATATCAATAACCTCAGACATGCAGATGACACCACCCTTATGGCAGAAAGTGAAGAGGAACTCAAAGGCCTCTTGATGAAAGTGAAAGTGGAGAGTGAAAAAGTTGGCTTAAAGCTCAACATTCAGAAAACGAAGATCATGGCATCCGGTCCCACCACTTCATGGGAAATAGATGGGGAAAGAGTGGAAACAGTGTCAGACTTTATTTTTCTGGGCTCCAAAATCACTGCAGATGGTGACTGCAGCCATGAAATTAAAAGACGCTTACTCCTTGGAAGGAAAGTTATGACCAACCTAGAGAGCATATTCAAAAGCAGAGACATTACTTTGCCAACAAAGGTTCGTCTAGTCAAGGCTATGGTTTTTCCTGTGATCATGTATGGATGTGAGAGTTGGACTGTGAAGAAGGCTAAGCGCCGAAGAATTGATGCTTTTGAAGTGTGGTGTTGGAGAAGACTCTTGAGAGTCCCTTGGACTGCCAGGAGATCCAACCAGTCCATTCTGAAGGAGATCAGCCCTGGGATTTCTTTGGAAGGAATGATGCTAAAGCTGAAACTCCAGTACTTTGGCCACCTCATGCGAAGAGGTGGCAATACTCTTTGGAAAAGACTCTGATGCTGGGAGGGATTGGGGGCAGGAGGAGAAGGGGACGACAGAGGATGAGATGGCTGGATGGCATCACTGACTCGATGGACGTGAGTTTGAGTGAACTCTGGGAGATGGTGCTGTACAGGGAGGCCTGGCGTGCTGTGATTCATGGGGTCGCAAAGAGTTGGACACGACTGAGCAACTGATCTGATCTGATCTGATCTGATTATTTCATCCTTTTTTCCTGCCGCTTCCAGTGTTTACCCATCTCACCTTTTGCTGAGTCTTTCCTCCCTGGGGATCTCCAGTTTCTTTATCTTCTTCCCTCTTTTTTGAAGGGAAAGTGATAATAGTTAACTTCCTTTTATAGCCACTTTCTCTTGCCTTCTACACAGCTAGTTACTGTTACAATAACATAGGGAAATGATGTCTGATGTACAAAATAATTGTTTGGTTAAGCTGCCAGCCTTTGAGCCTTCCAGTTCACCAGCTGGGAATAAGGCATGTACTGGTTCAGGTATAGAACAAATATTATCCATTTTTCTCTCTTAGGCTCAGTGGTATGCCTCCGTTGATCACTCCTCCAAAGCTGTACTTATAAATTTAAATCTGCAAGCAAATCTAAAGCATAAATTTGGCAGTTTCTGGATGAGTATAGCCAAAGCTATGGTTTTTCCAGTAGTCATGTATGGACATGAGAGTTGGGCCATAAAGAAGGCTCAGTGCCAAAAAATTGATGCTTTTGAACTGTGGTGTTGGAGAAGACTCTTGAGAGTCCCTTGGACTGCAAGGTGATCAAACCAGTCAACCCTAAAGGAAATCAACCCTGAATATTCTTTGGAAGGACTGATGCTGAAGCTGAAGCTCCAATACTTTGACCACGTGATGCGAAGAGATGATTCATTTGAAAAGACCCTGATGTTGGGAAACTGCCAGGAGCCGGCATATTGCATACTGAGTGCATATTGCATATTGAGTGCAGCACTTTCCACAGCATCATCTTTCAGGATCTGGAATAGCTCAACTGGAATTCTATCACTGCCGGGAGCCAGCGTGAGGAGCTCCACCCATGACAAAGGTCATGAGGAAGGAGGCTCGGCATATGCAAAGGCGGGATCGAGCCTCAGGAGTCCCCGTGGAAATTCTCGAGCATCTACCCCCAGAACCAGAGTCTGCCTACTTTCTGCTTTGTGCTTTCACCTACACCTCTGACTTTACGGGGGGCTGTCCCCAACTACCTCTCTCTGAAAAAAGAGTTAGCTTACAGCTCCAGTTAATAATTCCTGGGTGTGACAGTGTTTCAACCTACAAACTCCTTTGGAAATCCTCTAGCCTGCCTGAATAGGCTTTTCCGGCCACATGTGATCATTCAGGGCCTCCCAACTGTGAGAGGCGGGAGATGTTCTAAACTGTCTAAACACAGACTCCTTTGAGTAGTTAAAAGATTGATTAGAAATTGTATTGGTGAAGGGTTTTTCACTTATTGGGCCAATGTTTGCTGCTAAGTCTCCATACTCCTTACCTACTGTGTCCTTGGCAGTGTATTGGTTGATATAATGGGTGTATAGAAATGTAAGTAGTAACCTCAATGTTTGTAACCTTGGACCCTCGAGTTAATTCTTTTCTTGATTGAGCCCACCTCACTTTTGCCCTATAGGAATGCAGCTTTGTCCAATGCTTTTTGGAATAATCACCTTTAGAGAAAAATAAGTTTCTTAAAATGTTAACAGGCCTCCTGGCCAGAAGATGATGTAAATCACCTGGACTTTTGCATATGATAAGTTTGAAAGCCTGGCTTCCATTAGGAAACGGGAGGAGGAGAAAAGGATGGCAGAGGATGAGATGGTTAGTTAGAATAACCAACTCAATGGACATGAATTTGAGCAAACTCTGGAAGATAGTGATGGACAGGGAAGCCTGGAGTGCTGCAGTCCATGGAGTCACAAAGAGTTGGATGCAACTTAGAGACTGAACAATCACAAAATATATCATGAACTCATGCTCACCTCAGGCAACTGAGATCTACCTCCTATAAACTTAGATCAACAAGCATTATACCTAGGCTGAAGACCACACATGGCGGGGACCTGACAGTGACCAGACATCTACATACTGTATGCCCTGCCTCAACTGTGTTACCATGTGACTCTCTATTATGATACAAGTTACACTTCTGCTCCTAAGACCTCTGGATACACTAGTCTCTATATGCTATTCACTGCATTAGAAACTATGGTAAAATACACACACCCCTTCTTTATAAATACATTTATTTTAAGTTTAACTGTAAAATAGTTCAATTGGGTAACAACTGTAAGTGTCATACTTGGGAGACCTGCCCAGCACCTATCTTAGAGGTCAAGTGGATTGGTACTTTTCACTTCTCTTTTAAAAAGCTTTTATAACTGAACACTCTGAAAATTGGAAACATTTTAAAATTAGATTCAAAATAGAATTAATGAATCATGGAAAACTCAAGAGGTTAAATGTTTCTTCAGAGCCCTGTTCTCTTAGGAAATAAAGTACCCTGTGGGAGGAAGGTAAGTGGTTTGGAAGCCTTTACTCTACAGGATGCTTAGAGCATTCATTACACTTTTAAAACTGGAAGGGAGCATAAATGATGAGTTGTTCAACTCTTAATTACTGATTAAGATATAGGCCCCAGTAAGTTCTTTCCCAAGCTCACAGCTAATTAGAAGCAGTACTTGATTAAGTAAGTGGCAATGTGAAAAAGTTCAATAGATTCAAAGAGTGTTTACCACCAAAAAGGTAGTGTACATTTTGGGAAAGTCTGGCTTCCTATGTACTTCAAAACTGTTTTGTCTTACTTGACTTAATATTTAGTTTGGAAAATTGGAGTGAAGAAAACTTACTTCCATATGTCATTGACTTCAGTGGGTGCAAATTCTTTAGATTCCAGCTGAATCATGGCAAAACCACCGATAGCATACAGGGATCCAGCCAAGCTGACCAAACTGATGGAACTTCTTTCTTGGGGAAATTCAGTCATTACTTCCCACCTGGGAATCATTGAAGATACAGTTAATGTAAAACTTAAAAAAATGCCAAATGTATTTACTGAATAACTATAAAAAATAATGAAAAATTTTGAGGAGCATAGGCACCCAAAATTAGAAGATTAAATTTGCTACTGGAAAGTATCTAAATATCCCTTTATTTGAAAGATCAAACCAGATGAGATTTTAAGGCCGTCAATGTATCAATCCAAAAATACTTCACCTTCATCAGTTAGCACCTTTAGCAGTGGTTATCAAACTGTGTGCCATAAACAGTGGAGTAGTGGGGGGCAATTCTAGGGTTCCTTGGCCCTACTGTGTTGGGTTTCATTTGAATGCTAATACAAATTTTAAAAATCTTTGCGCTCTGTAGTGTCTCAAGAAATCTCCAGCCCTTTTTAATAAAGCATGTGAAAATGATAGTTTCGGGCTCCCCAAGTTACACTAGTGGTAAAGAATCCGCCTGCCAACGCAGGAGACACAAGAGACATAAGTTCTGTCCCTGGGTCAGGAAGAGTCCCTTGGAGGAGGAAATGGCAACCCGTTGCAGTATTCTTCCCTGGAAAATTCAATGGACAGAGGAGCATGGTGAGCTACAGTCCATGGGGTCACAAAGAGTTGGACACGACTGAGCACATATGAGGACAGTTAACAAACTAGGGTTGGAAATTTTCTTTTTAATAATTTATCCTTCATCCTTTTAAATAAAGGATATATGGGAACTTTTTAATGTTAATGGCTGTATGAAATAGGACCACTGAAGATAAAAATCAATCAAATTAGTTGGAAGTATCAAGAGTCTAGAATGAGTTAGTCATTTTGGTAGCTCTCTTCCAGTACTCTGGCATTACAAGTGGACCTCATAGTTTTTCTCTAAATATATCATCTGTTTAACTATAAAAAATAATATACGTACATTGTAGAAAATCTGGAGAAACAAGTTATAGAAGAAGACAACTATCACCCATGATCCTATCCTTCAAATATAATCATAAGCAAAACTTTGCTATATTTGTCATTTAAAAATGCAAATAAATTTTAAAATATCCATCTATACATATGTACTGGAGAAGACAATGGCACCCCACTCCAGTACTCTTGTCTGGAAAATCCCATGGACGGAGGAGCCTGGTAGTCTGCAGTCCTTGGGGTCACTAAGGGTTAGACATGACTGAGCGAATTCACTTTCACTTTTCACTTTCATGCATTGGAGAAGGAAATAGGAATCCACTCCAGTGTTCTTGCCTGAAGAATCCAGGGACAGAGGAGCCTGGTGGGCTGCCGTCTATGGGGTCACACAGAGTTGGACACGACTGAAGTGACTTAGCAGCAGCAGCATACATATGTACAAAACTAATAATGTAGAGTATTTACAGTTTTGTGTGTTGCTGCATTAAAAACATGATTTTTAATGATCATAAAAATCCATTTCCATAAAACTTCCTTGTAATTTTCAGATTAACTAAAGTCTATTTTGAACTGTGGTGTAGGCAAAGACTCTTGAGAGTCCCTTGGACTGCAAGGAGATCCAACCAGTCCATCCTAAAGGAGATCAGTCCTGAGTATTCACTGGAAGGACTGATGATGACGCTGAAACTCCAATACTTTGGCCACCTGGTATGAAGAGCTGACTTTTGAAAAGACCCTGATGCTGGGAAAGATTGAAGGTGTGGGGAGAAGGGAACGACAGAGGATGAGATGGTTGGATGGCATCACCGACTCAATGGACATGAGGTTGAGTAGACTGGGAGTTGGTGATGGATGGGGAGGCCTGGCATGCTGCAGTCCATATTGTCACAAAGAGTCAGACATGACTGAGTGACTGAACTGAAATGAACTGAACTGAACTAAAAGTCTATTTTGTAATCAGGCATACTTGGTTCCTTAAAAAAGTAATAATAGTGTTCTAATTTTTTCTTTATTGCTAAACTAGGAACATAAAAACTATATTCTCATCTAGATATATGAGCTCAAAAACTTGAAAAGGACTAATTCTATATAAAGAATATCTGTCCTATATCTTCACATTAACTTTAAGCCAATACAATCTTAAAAGTGAAAAAAAAAAAAGAGAAAATTATAAAGAACACAAAAGAATCAAACATCTGAAGCATTCATCCTTTACAAATATCACAAACTAAGTGGAGGTCTTTTAATATTTAAAGAAACTACACATTTCAAATCAAATAACCTTATAGAGAGATGTATATCCACTATTGTGTATATAATTATTCAGAAGTATTACCTTTGCAAGGCTAAATTCACAAAATTAACAAGTGAGGGCAAACTGATTACTCCAACATTAACTTGAGGGTCATGTATTCCAAATTACAGACACACATAATGCATTGAAATGGTGGGTGTTTCATACCTATAACACCGAAAGAAACAGAGAAAGACACTTCCTCTTCAGTCCTTGCCTCCCTGCCCTCCTCTCCCCTTGTCCAAATTAGAAATTGAAGCATACAGTGATTCATATTCCATAGTAAGAGATAACAGCTTACTTATTGGTGTTGAGGTCAAAAGCTTCAACTGAAGCTGAAAGACCGTCTTCAGTGACACCTCCAGCAATCACAATTTTGCCTTTATGGACTGCCACTCCAAACATGGAACGAGGGATTTTCATTGGAGCCAGATCTTTCCAATCTCCTTTTTTGGGGTTGTAGATAAACACTCTGTTTGTACATTTTCTGTAAACAAAACACAACAAAATGGTCCTTTAAGAATTTTCCTTTTTTGAAAGAAACAACTTGACTAATCACTTAGCCACAGTTCTCATTTGAAATATGAGATATAATGAGGATCAGAAAAATTCTTAATCTGAACATATGTCACCGAGCAAAGGACAATAATAAATATGAGAACCAAAACTATTTTATAACAATTATACTACTGGAAGGTAGCATTCTTTACTTTTGGCAATTGTCTAGAGGCCCAGGAAGCAGATTTTAATCCTATCTGCTACTAAGTTAAATGGAAAACATGAATAGAGTTAACAAAATTCATAAATTCTTTATTGTGCCTCTGTTACAAAAATGTTTATTCATTTCGTTATCTGAATATCCTAAGAATGAATCAGTTAACTTAAAAAATATTTAGGTGTGAATGTACCTATTTTCAATGTAACTATAATTTGATGATTCATTACATTTTAGTCTATCACTAATATACCAATGCATTTTAAGAAATCTGGGACTAAAGATTAGACAACTAGTCATCTGAGCTGATGAGTAATGAGAACAATTTTACATGCTAAATGCTACCAGAAAAACCTGGACTCATCTGAATTATCTTTCTGAGATTCTTATGATTCCATAATTTACTGATGGGAGTTTGAATTTCAAATAACAATTAACTGGATATATCTGGTTAAGCCAAAAAGCAACAAAACAAAACCTCAACTTTTTTTTTCACTAGTTTTATAAAAGATCAGATTTCTGGAGTAGAAACATTTCCTGTAATACATGACTATGAGTATTATCTTAAAACTCCATAAGAACATGATCCAAGATCATGTTCTTCAAATTCAGTGGCAAAAACTAGTATAATTCAGTGCTTGCTTTTAGATAATGACTCATTTCAAAGTTCTTGACTCTGGCATTTGTCAAGCAATGTTGTCTTAGTTAATCATATTCTCAAGATGAATATATTCTTACTGACAAGACCATATGCTTCTTACTGACATATCAATTTCCTAGTTACTAATACTACTTGAAGGAAACAATTTAAATTATTTGGCAGGGTCACTATGTTTCCAAAGTCAAAACACTGCTCAACACAGATTTTCCATTCCATTTACTGAGGAAAAATGCCCCAAATAAGATTTAGCACTGAGTGTGTTTATAATATGGCCTTCCTTTAAATGTTTATTTAATGGGAATATCTGGCATTAAGGAGGATATCAAGATTTCAGAATATGTTATCATTGAATATAGATTATATAAAAGCTCACTGCTTTTTAAAATCACATATTCTATAATATATGTCATTTTAATTGAATAATAACCATTAATTTTTAACTCCAGAATATAGAGTTCTTTAATTCTAGCACATTTCCATATTTTACTCTCCTTTCCTGCTTTGTCCTTAAATTCTTTCTTTTTTGCCACTTTATTTATTTTTTAATTAAAGGATAACTGCTTTACTGAATTTTGTTGTTTTCTGTCAAATACCAACAAGAATCAGCCATAGGTACACCTATGTCCCCTTCCTCCTAGACCTCCTTCCCATCTCCCTCCCCATCCCACCCTTCTAGATTGTCACAGAACCCCTGTTTGAGTTCCCTGAGTCATACAGCAAATTCTTGTTGACTATCTATTTTACATATGCTAATGTAAGTTTCCATGTTACTCTCTCCATACATCTCATGCTCTTCCTCCTCCCCTCCGCCCAACCCCCCCCCACCCCCGCCGCCCTGCCCTGTGTCCACAGGTCTGTTCTTTATGTCTGTTTATCCATTGCTGCCCTGCAAAACCTAGAACCTATTATACAGAGTGAAGTAAGTCAGAAAGAGAAATATAAATATCATATTCTGATGCATATATATGGAATCTAGAAAGATGGTATTTGCAGGGCAGCACAGGAAAAACAGACATAGAGAATAGTTCTTAAATTCTTTAATTCTGGCTTCCTTTCCAGGACTGGACAACTCTTAACCTAAGCAAGTGATACAAGCCAAATTAGGTGGCGTTTTCAGGGGCAGGAAATTTGTTATCATTATTGAAATCGAAAATCATCATTTTACCAAACAGGCTACTGGCTTAACAGACTTCTGGAACACTCTGAACTCACTTCTTCCATAAAATCTCTTTCCTAATTACCTATCCCTTGAGAAGTACCTAAAAATCAAGTTATATGAAGCTTCATCCTCTTTTTCTCCTAAAAGACTGGGTGCTACTGAGTATTCCAGGTATATTTCTTTTGTTTGATCAGTGTCTGTTTGTGACCAGTTGTTAAATATTTTGAATATCATCTGTCCAGGAATAAATATGTGAAACATTGCTGAGGAAAGAGCTGCCTGCTTTTCAGTCAAATGTTTTTCAGTTTCAAACTCAACTATCTAAATTCTCTCTTATGAATGTAAAGTACAAAATCCATGATTTTTTTATACACTATTGTTTTAGTAGCTATATTTTAAATGCTATATTAAAGATATATGCTTAATTTTTATCTATCAGTACTTACGGCTAAATCCATGAAAAGTCCACTGGTTTTAATGTAGTAAAATATAATTTTAAATTAGCCAAATAAAAGACTTGATTATGCTCCTAAACGCTGCTTTTCCATTGTAAGAATGCTTATGATGGAGCTATTATGCTCATTCCTAGCAATATATTGGGCATATACAAACTGACTTCAGCAGTTTAATAATTTTATACAGTTTTCCTTCATAAGTCATTATTAATATCCTCCAATAACATTTCAAAATTTATTTTTAAATTTTATTTCAAAAATGTTATAGGGGAGAACCAAGTATCATTCCAGTATAAACAGAAAGGAACCCTTGTAATAAAAAATCACCTGGATATAAACCATAAGATTTTAGGATACTTACTTATCATCTGTCTTTCCTCCAAGACAATATATCATCCCCTTATGTGAAATCACACTATGGCCATAGACTTTGATAGGAAGCTTTTTAACTTCATTCCATTTGGCTGCCCTAAAATCAGAAGATGATAGGATTTATATGCTTTCAGTAAACTTCAGGTTCTAAAACTATGATTTTGTTATAGACACTCATATACCTGAATGCTTAGGAAATGAAAATATCATGCCAACTTACGCAGGATCATAGCATAATACTGTATCCAGAGAAGCCTCTGTTTGAAGGTCTTTGCCTGCAACTACGTAGATTTTGTCATCTATCTCTCCCAGACCGAACAGACACCTAGCTGAAGGCAGAGGTGGGAGTCCAACCCACTCAGATGCTACATTATCAAGCTGAAAGAAAAAAATATAGGAGGAATTGTGAAGCTTGTTATAGGTGTACCAAAAAATATGCTATACTTTGTTGTTTAGAATTGATTGAGATAGTAGAAGATCTCATAAGTTTAAAACTATAACTCAGAAAGGATCATATTTTACCTTTGAATTACCAGGAAAAATGAGAAAATCCACACAGCCTACCAAAATAGCTAAAAATACTCAAACCTGGAGAACTTGGGAAAAGGAAAGCGAGAATAAAATAGTCGTCAGAGATTAGTTAGAACTGTGAGATTTCTTGTCAAACTTTCTTCCCACATTACCCTGTTCAGGTTTGAACAAGGAATCAATACTTCGAGGACATTGGGGAAATAGATTGCCGCTGTAGGGAGGGTCGTAGTGTGTGAGTGGCCCCCGCAAGCTTATTTAACATGCCCCAAGCTGGCGCCCAGGACAGCTGGACCTGTCGCTCAGTTCAGACAACTGGGACATTAGATATTATCTTTTTTTCTTTCCTTAAACATTTTTAAGTTCTCCATGCTTCACTTTATTACTTTAGATACAGGCAGGTGTTACAGCCTATAACCTCCCAGGTTTTGGTGGGAGTCATTTAAAATATTCTTTTCCTTCCCTCGCACTCTTTCTCTCTTTCTGATTTAAATTAGAAAGGAATTCTGCTTGTTTTTGCTATTGCCAATTCTGGGAGCCTAAGACAGCCTCCAAGAGCCCACGCTCTGGGATATGTGATTGATTCTAATATGGCTGGCATCAGCTTTAGGACTAACTATTGGTAATTTTAAGATTTTCCACTTTGCATTTTAGGACACCAAGACATAAGAAAGCTCCTTTCTGAGGGAGTGCAGTCAGAGATTTGTTGTTCTCTCTAGTGCTATTTCTGTGTAGCATAAGAAAAAAGGAAAAAAAAAAAAACAACAGAATAACTGGTTACCAAGAACAGATGCAGATATTCAAGTCTGTGGTATATCCAGATGGTGATCACTAATGCATTCATTTTTTTTAAAAAGTCCTTTATCAAGAAACCAGTAGGTAGTATAGAAGCAAAAATAATGACAATTATCAACTTTTGGGGATTCCCTGGTGGCTCACTGGCAAAGAATCCATCTGCCAATGTAGGAGATGCGGGTTCAATTCCTGGTCAGGAAGATCCCTTGGAGAAGGAAATGGCAACCCACTCCAGTATTCTTGCCTGAGAAATCCCATGGACAGAGGAGCCTGGTGGGCTACAGTTCACGGGGCCACAAAGGAATCGGACATGACTGACTAAACAACAACAAAGGAACGCTTACTCTGTGACAGGCTTCATGCCAGGTGCTTTATACAGGTAATCTAATTTAGTCCTCTCGTTTGTTAGCTCTGATTTAGAGATGAGAAAACAGGCACAGAAAGGTTAAACAATTTGCTCAGGCTCACAGAGCTTTTAAGTGATACTTGATGCAAACTATATAAATTCATAGGTTTTCTTTTTTCTTTTTTTAAGTGGGAGCAGCAGCCATCATAATCCCAAATCAGAGGGTTTACTGCCCACACTGCCCGGTGCCGTCTACCTTCCCATACTACCCCCGATAGGGCGCTTCCTACAGCAGACTGCCTGCCAGCTGTTTTTACAGATGAGCTGTCAAGCCATTTAACCTCTCTGGCTTCAGTTTTCTCATCCCTAAAATTAGAGTTTGAACTCAGAATACTTAAGATGTGGCGCTGTTCAAAGATTTGATGAAACTGTTAATTCTATGGGAAAAAACCCTCTCTTATCTAAGTAAAAAAAATTATCATAATCCAATTCTAGTATACAATCAAAGGTCATATGAATCCTGACTTAATACATTTTAAACAGAGGTGACAACGCAGAAAATACAAAACCTGAAATTCTCACACACTTTCTTATGAGTCATAATCCTCTTTCACAGGTGTTTTTATCCTGGCTCACTATTTTATCCTTGTCTCACTATTTGTGCCTTTTGAAGGAGCAAGGCATAGGAAAGGATAGGGAGTTGACCTTTTCAACTTTGAGTAACTGTTTTTGTAGCTATAAGGAAAATCAAGCATGCTTCCAGAACCAGAAATGTGAGGTGATGTCAATAAAAGCAAGGGTAGCGATAGGATAGAAGGGACTAAAGATAAGGCTAGAAGTATTCTTTGGATCTGATTTCCAGGTTATTTGTATTTTGATGTCATTTTTACTTCCTAAATATATTATTGTCTTTTCAATTGAATTTACCCTTTCTGAAATTTATCTGAATTTAAAACTAGCCTTTAGGAAGTTTTCTGGCCCACATTCAAATACTTATTACAGCTTCTACTGTTATTTTTATGAAGTTAACATCCTTTAATAGAATTTGGAAAATTAAGAAGCATGATTGACATGTATTATTACATTTTTTTGAGATTAGTAGAAGCTGGTTAAAGAGTGTGTTTTATAAATGCGCGGTATGTCACACAATTTGAAATCACTCAGTGACTGTGGTGTGACATTCTATACTTACTTATCTTTGCCCTTTCGAATTCAAGGCCCATAAACTACAGGCCATGAGTAGCCATGACCTAAACAAACCCTTTTGAACTATCTGTAAGCTACAAAGTACTGGTATTGGTATTAAAGATAAAGTCACTGATTCCTTCATAAACTGGTAAAGTATAATGTGTTGGTAACATGAAACTAAGTCCTTTCAAACTACAGAGAGTTTGTTTAGGAAGATCTCTCTTCTTGGAAACTTCTATGGTTTCATAAAAGATTAAGTTGCAATAATGTCTAAGTACAACTCTGATCCAAAGAAATTTGATCACTTACCACAAATAAAAATTTCTAAATACAATTAATCGATTCAAACTAGTGACGTTTGTATAGATAGTATTTCCTCAAAGGCAATCCAAAGCATGTAAAATACTTATACAAGTTCTTTTCACTTTCAATAAAATTGTATTTTAGGCAGTAAACCATAAATAAGAGATGAAATGCTACCTCTGAGAATTTCAAATCAAGCAAACTTGGAAAAAGGTAGAAAATCTGATCAATTAGAACTTTTTGTAAAGTGTAGAGTACTTTGATTTTTGGAAAAAACCTATTTTTCAGAAAGAGGATACAAGATTAAATTTTGTTTTTACTAAAATACTGGACTTTAAAGGATTACAGTCACAACTATCAACTATGAACATGACATTTTAGGTAAAAGAGCATAAAGAAAATCATGAGCCATCACTTGTACATGAATTAGAACCTCATTCTTCATGAAAATGTTTATTAAATATTAACAAGCAGTTAACTGATCTAGATATTTGTCAGTACTCTAATGAAAATGCAAGGGACTGGCATAGGACGTCAAGTATTGATGAATACAGTACAAGCAGCCTAAGTAGTTCACAATCAGCTAACTAGATGGTGACTAACATCCTTTCCTCTATGTCTCTGCATATGTGAGGACAGCCTTTCTTACCTGGAAGAAGTAGGACTGTAGGGGCTGATCTTTATTTTCTTCATCCACATACAGCCCTCCTACCACATACACCTGATTTTGTTGGGTAACGATGCTGGAATGATTTCTGGGGATCTGCTCAGCCAGCGCAGTAAGGTAGCATTCATTTTCCGTGGGATCGTAAGCCACAGCAGCTGTGTCATTAACCAAGAGGATGAGGTCCTTGACAAACATTCCATGCCTGGGAATATCATTCAGGTAACCAGGAAGCAAATCTTCATCACCAACATCACCGTTCACCTCACCAGCCCCAGCCTTCTCTGTGTTTTTGCTAGGTTCTGGGAGTTTGCCTGCAAAGGCATCTTTGAGAACTTTGATTTTTTTCTGGAGTTCTGGGTTGCTTTTAATTATATCATCTTTTTCAACATGATCTTTAAAATATTTTTCTGTCATAAGGCGAAAACGAATACAATCAAACACTTCGCTAAGGTTTTTAACCCTATTTTCTTTGTCTGTTCGCACCCATTTCATCACTGCCTCAAATACTGCTTCTTCCTTTTCTACATTTAGGCTGTCATTGGAAATGACTGAGATCAGCTCCTGCGGAGACAGTTGCATGAAGTCCTCTTCCTTACAAATCTGTACAAAGCGATCAGACACAAATTCACGGGCAGAAATGGCAAGTCTCGGGCAGTCAAGAAGAAGTCCTAATCTTAGAATAGCTAGACAGTTACCAGGAGCAAGTCTTTTCTGAAGATAAGAAACGCAGACAGTGAACACGGAGGGGATCTGAAAGCGGCTGGCCAATGCAAAAATTTCTTGCACGTTTCCATCGTTGAGATCAATACTGGCAGAGTATAGGTACTTAATGATTAAATCCAGTACAGCAGGATCCACATTATCTAGTACTACCTCCTTTTTTTTCGCCTCATCAATTTCAGATAAAAAATACTCACGGAAGTAAGGACTACAAGCTGACAAAATCAATCTGTGGCAAGGAAGACTTTTGTCACCTGCTTTTAGGGTGCAATCGATGAATTTTTTCTCATCCAGGAGATCTTTTAGACCATCCTGAAGAAGGGTGGATTGGTAAAGCCGCAGTTCCTCTGCGAGTTCCCGCTGGGAATCCATTTTGTGAGCAACCTGGGTAAGGAAGGGGACACTAAGGCCTTAGCTCCTCACAGCACACAGGTCTAGCAGTAAAAAGGCAGATCAGTGTGCTCTGCCCAGCTCGAAGCCTTTGCAATTTAATCCCACCAGCTAAATATAGACACCAATGCTAACAACGGGAATGCAGGAGAGCTAGTTTGGAAGAAGAGTGGCTCTTGCAGCTGTCAGAGATTGAAAGGAACAACTGGAACTTTTAATCACTAAGGAAACAGCTAAGAAATGAGAGATTTAAATGAAGTGGAAAGCTTTAAAATACATAAAGCATTAGAAGATAGGCTAATAAAGGATACCACAAGAAAATGTTCATTGAACTAACAGAAAACTGAATCATAAAAATGAGTCAGTCTGCTAAAACTGGTCTAGTGGCAAGCTACTTGGCTATCTGAACTAATGATGCAAAGGTCAAGAATATGAGGTGAGTTCATTTGAATACTCATAAGCAAGATCCTCTTTCCAGTAACTGTTATAAATGTTTATTTTCTACTTAAAACAGCAGGATATATAATATTCTTTGAGAAGTAGGAAACTTAAAGACTGCTACTTAGGTAGATTATTTTTTTGGAAAAAACCTTTAAAATAATAATACCCCCCCCCCACATCATGACTAAATTAAATGGAAAGAAACTGCTAACTTATAAGACATCCTAAGTTATCATTATTTTTAAGTGGAAAAACTACAATCAGTATTGAATTAAATTATATTATTATTCGTTCACACTTTGCCTTGCTCTGCAAAGGATTTGATATGGCAAACAACAATAATAAAACCAGGAAAAAAAATTTAAAAGTTGACACTAGGGAGAGAAAAATCACACAACATATACAGTATGATTAATAAAGATATTCTGTAGTTTTAAGTGTTGATCTTTCATTAAATAAAAATTTTAAAAATGGAACAGATGTAACCCTATCCGAACAATGTAATCAACAGAACTCAGCAAAATCACGACGAAGGGCTACATCCCTGGTATTATTTGAAAAACAGGCTTTATACATGGAAAAAAAAAAAAAAGAATATACAACTAGAATATAATTTAAGTTGTTGACTATAATAGAACACACCATATTAAGTATTGGATGCAGAAGGCATGACTTGAAAAAAACTGATCCTTTGTTTATATACAAATAGCATCATATACTTCTTCATGAAATATTTTATTATAAAATTATGTTATCACATTATAAAAAACTCAGTCGGGCTTTAAATATACTGTACTTTCAAAGATTGGTATTCTTAAACATGCTCCAAAGAACATAAGCCTCCATAAACACAGGGATTTGGGGAGGTTTGTTTTGTTCAATGCTATAGCCACACGACCTCATGAGTGCTCCATAAACATTTGTTGAAGGAATGAATGAATGTCCTTAGATCAGGGAAATATGTATTTTTAAATTTCAAGGTCTCCATCCATGAGTAACAGTTTTTTCCTCTTATTTTACATCATGGTGAAGTCAATGGTACTGTCAGCTGCTAAAACAACAGCTGAGAGAAGAGTTCGTTGACTCTTTTTCCATTTATAGATGCCACTAAAGGTTTTAACACGTGAGAAAAAACTAACAGCTGCTCTCTTGTTTAAACAATAAATGACTCATTTCTCTCTACATGTAACACCTAATATTTGAAAAGATTAATGAGTCAGATGCAAGCACCATGATATTGACATTTGAGATTATTACTTACTAATCAGCAACTTTATAGTCTGTTTTGCTTGAAAAACTATTGAAATAATATTCCGAACTGCATTTTGTGATCTGTATACATTTTTCAAGCACACTTTCCCCCTAATATAGGTTATTATATCTCCATCCCTTAAAAATTCCTTCCTATTTAAATATAGAACCAATTAATAGCTTTTGTTTATTGATTTTTGTTAAACTCAGGTTGTGTATGTGTGTTGCTCAGTCCTGTCCGACTCTTTGCGACCCCACGAACTGTAACCCACCGGGCTTCTTTGTCATGGAATTCTCCAGGCAAGAATACTGGAGTGGATTGCCATTCCCTTCTCCAGAGACACTCAGGTTAGCACTTGATTATTATGTGTCTATGGTTGTGCATACAGTTGCATTATCTTAAATGATTTTACACACTCAGAGAAACAGGACTCCTTTGTTTAATTTTAATGTTTTGACAAAAGTTCCTTACAACGTTTCTTTATACTGAAGCAATAGCAAAAAAAAAAAAAGTGATGCCAGAGAAGTCACCAAATCTTACCTGACCAAGAAATCAGAAAATATTGAATTTTTGAACACTTCAAAGAAGTTTCAATGAATACAAAGAGAAAGTCAATAAATGAACTATTTATTTACAAACTATTTAAAGTTGTTTCCTTATAAATGTATTCTTGCCAAAATGATATTGAAATTATTTACAAAACAGTGCCCAAAACTTTACATAGGGAATTGATATCCTCCAAAGTTAGCTATAATTTTTGGTTTCTACATAAATGATTACCTAAAAAATGGTAAGCTTAAGGTTTGTAATTTATATTACAGTTGGCTTACATTTAGAACTATGTGATAAATATATTTAAACCAGAATTTTATAATTAAGAAAGCAGTATTTGATTACTCCATAAGAGTCTTATACTTTAAAATAATATTTTCAGAACATTTAATGGTGCTACATAAACTCTTTATTAAGCTCAATGTAATACAGTCTTTTAATATCCACAGAATAATAATTTGTAAGTACTAGGTACAAAATAAACATATTTACAACAAACCAGGAAGATTTCGATTACAATTTCAAGTATAATTTTTTTAGAAGACTGGCAGTAAAATCTTAAAGGAGCTTTTCCTTAATCATTAGAAAACTCTCTTAAAAACTTTTTCTGTAAATGTAAAAACTATTCCATGCCTTATAGTAGGCGACTAGTATCTTTAATCTTGAGATATCTGTAAACAGAAATTCAGCTCAACTCAAGATCAATTCATTACTTCCCAAAGTCCCTGTAGGGTGAATCCATCCTTCAATTTCTCTATTGCAAGCCCCAGTTCTTCTGAAAACACAGGTTCACGATCTTGTTGCTTTTGGGGAGATAAGAGGATGAGATGGGAATAGAGAAGATGAGCAAGGAAGAGGAAAAAAACAAAAAATAGGTTTCACATAAATGTGTGAATACTGAACACTGGAATATAGAAAGTTTCTTCATACATTATAGGTAAAATATCCTTACCTTGTTGCCATCAGCAAAATAAGCCTATAAGACGAAGAAAATTATATTTCACATACTTGACACAATAGGTTAAGAGGTTAAGGAACAGGTAATTAACTTACAGAAAAATTCTGAAACTAACTGTATTTTATATTCTGTTACTGTGTTTCTAATGGTTTTCTCACCTATCTTTACAAAGCTGGTAGCAGAATTCACTTTTGTCAATATTAATGTCTTCAAGAGTTATGCTAAACTTAAGTGCTAAAACTGTGCTTTGTAATTGGTGAATAGCATTGTTAACTTGAAAGTGGATAAGAGAATGATTTAGCAGATATAAAATTTTACCCCTACTTTTGGTTTAAAAGAAGATGCTGGCAAAACAAAGCAAAGCAATAAGGGCTTCAATGTGTCAGCAAATGCACACACACTGAGGTTGTAGTAGTTTATAATTAACTATCTTATACTTAGCTTAAAATTTTTCATTCCCAGAGCAGTATTCTAGTCAGATTCATAGACCACAGTACATAGAAAGCATTATTATTATTTTGGCTATTAATTAAATAATACAGATTTGCAAACAAGAAATTTTACTGTTCAAATAGAAATCCATTTTAAAATAATACACCTATAAAATTAAAAGGAGGGAGGTCTTTCTCATAAAGATTACTTACGGCAAGTGTAGATTTTAAATTAATTAACTATTTTAGCATATTCTATTATCTTAAAGTATGGAAAAAACTTTTCACATATCTGAAATCCTCCAAATAAGTTATGGTCTCAAATTATTTCCCAGTTTGGTAATTTAAAAGTATTTTCTCACACAAAAAATTCCCTACCTTGGAAAAAAAAATTCTCCAACTCATGTTTAAAACACTCTAGCTTTATGATATTTTATACACTTAGACCATTATTTAATTGAACATGACTCAGATTAAAAAAAAAAAAATTTAGTGATGCTCCTGTTCATAATGCTCACCACAAAAGCATCCGTGTGATCATCAGAGTCGATCTCTACATCGTCTTGAATTTGTTTTACGGTCAGAGCTTCAAGGGGCTGCGGCTGAAAATCAGTAGATGTTAAAAAGAATCAGTAGATGTTAAACTGCATCAATAAGACCATATTAAACAAATAAATAATTTTAGTAGAATGTGCTATAAGAATTGTAAATACCTGTAAAAGGATATCACAATTACCAACTACTCAAGTCTTACAAAAATCACTGCATAATTTATATTCTATTAAAACTTATATGAATAATAAAATGAGTCAGTTAAATCTAAGCTTTTAAATCTGAAGTTAGTATCATCAAAAGAGTTAAAATGAAAAAGGTACACAAACTTGATATGATACTTAGAAATATTCATAAAGAAAAAAAAAAACTCTCATTGAGCTTTATCTGATTTTCTGATAGTTAAAATCTCTCTGGTAGTTTAAAAACCTAACTTGTATAATAGCATATTTTAAAATTTCCTCAAAGTAGTCATTGAATAGAATTTGTGAAAAAAGAAATTCGTGAAAAAAAAGAACTAAGATTTGTATGGAATATTCTAAAAGTAAAGCAAAATACATATAGTACTGATATCTATTAATTCATTTTTCAAATATTTGAATATCTTTAGTGTATGAGGTACTATGCTGGCTACCTCCTCTGTCCATGAGACTCTCCACGCAAGAATATTGGAGTGGGTTGCCATGCCCTCCTCCAGGGGATCTTCCCGACCCAAGGACTGAACCCACATCTTTTACATCTCCTGCATTGGCAGGCGGATTCTTTACCACTAGCACCACCTGGGAACCCCCACGCTGGTACTACCAAAAGTATAAAGTTTTCACCCTTACCACAGAAGGTGTGTAATATAGTTGGAGTGGAGTGAAGGATAAAATACAATTATAAAAAACTAAATATCAGGTTGAACTATAAGAAATTGCCACTTTAATTTAAAAAATGGTCAAATATTAATAATATCATATGGCAACCTACAGAAAATAGCTGTAACAAATGCAGTATCTATTGTAACAGGAGAGTTTGGCGACAGTACAACTTCTGGCTTGTGCATACCAGAAACTTTCATGAAGAAAAGGTTGGCATGTGACTGAGGGCTTTTAGGACAAGGATGATTTTCACAGATAGGATTAGGGGAAAGGGTATTCCTGGCAGAGGGGATCAGCATCAGCAAAGGTGAGAAACCACAGGATCGGGCTGAAGAGGAATAATACAATATGGTCAGAACATGAGAGTCCCACAAGGCAGAGGAGCTAAGCAGGGATATTGTACTGAACAATGCCGAGGAGTATCACTCACACTGTGGTTGTGCAGATAAGGTGGGGAAGGTAGCCTGGAGTCTACTGAAATTTTTAAATACCAGCTCAGACAATGTGGACTATTTATGGGTAATTTGTGGGGGAGAGTTGATGTAGGAGTGTACTGCTGACAAGAGATTGACCAGATTCCCTAGTCCGAGAACAGCTGGTATTTCAACCATGTTTAGAACTGTGTGACTGTGTATAAGTGAATTAACCTATCTAAGCCTCGGTCTCCTTAACTGTGAGATAGAGATTATAATAACGATGATGATACAGTTCATAGTGTTTTTGGCAGGATTAAATGAGATGAGGCATATAAAATTCTTAGATCAGTGAACAACAAAGAGTAGGCACTCAACACAGTCATTCAATCATGACTATTCATTAAGTCTATTATGTGCTACTTTTGATTGCTGGAGACAGAGTGGTTAAAGAAAATAGAAATCCCTGACTTCATGAACATTATTTATAATGGAGGAGACTGATTAGTGTTACCAAAAATAAAGCAAGCAAGCGAGAGAGCAAATAAACAAGCAAAATAAGGGATAAAAAAGTGACAGGGGTTGTTGTTGTAGATGGACAGTCAGGGAAGACCTCCCTCAACAGGTCTTTGGAGAAAGGACTTACATGTAGTGATAAAGCGAGTTACTATGGCTAACTGTTATTACACACTGAGGGCCAAAGAAGGGGAAAAAAGGAGAAATGAAAGGTAGCAAGAGAATGGGCAGCAGTGTCTCCCAGGTGCTGGCCACTTTATGGACACAATCAATAACTTTGTGAAAGAGATTATTTTATAATGTGAAAACTGAGGTCAAATCTGCCTAGAATCACAAATAAATGGTGAAATTAGGATCGAAGTCAGAATTGTCAGGTTCCAAGGACCATGCTTGTTCTACAGCATTATTCTACAAGCAAAAGTAGCAAAGGAAACTGCAGTTTGAATGGAAAGAAAGGGATAGGAACAGGGGAAAGGATGGTATAATTGGCTGAATGTTTAAATTGAGATAATGGGAAAAATAAAAAACAGTAAATCCCAGGGTTTTGAGCACATCTGACTTTGACAATAAGGTAGTAAATAACTAGATAAATTGGTAGGATTTTGATTTTGAGAAAAAATGACAAGATTTTAGGTATGCCAGGTTTGAGATACTCAACCATGTCCTACTGTACCTTACTGATTTGGAAAGTTATTGATTAAATTACTAAGATAAAATTATAAAGGAGAAATTCAATTCATTTTATTTGGAATGCTCATCTATGTGAAAATATTCAATAATACTTGGAACCATGATAGGCTGAGAGAGTATGCCAAGGTCAGAAAGATCTGGGAGTCATCTACATAAGTACCAGCTGAAGAAACTGGAGGAGGGAGGCAGAGCGAGAGGGAGAATGCTAAAAGCTGTGCAGGTTGGGAAGAAAGCAGAAAGGATGGTTAAGGAGATAAAATACCGAAGAGTGTATAATATTGTGTCAACAACCCAAAGGCAAACTTGAGTTGGAAGGGAAGGGGATATATATGGAATTTGACAGGGAGAGAAAAAAGCAGCACAACGAAGTTGAAGTCAGAGGGTACGAGTTAGTACCTAGCTGTCCAATCCAACTTTTTGATCTTCCCTGGCCACCTGCTGTAGTAGTCCAAGAGCAGGAGAAGAGACAGATAATATATGTGATATATGATATAGCTCGACATGCATAGTACTGTTTGGGACACTGATGAAAGAGTGGGTGGACACCAGCAATAGACCAGACAGTGAGGGCTTTAACAAAAGAACAGACAGCAAGGGAGCCTGTGACAGAGCATCCCTGGCAAGGCTACTTGCTGTCAGAGCCGATGGTGAGGAGTCTCTAATGGAGTGGCTGGGAGGACACCAGCGAACCACCAGATGATGAAGGGCCCATGTGCAGAGACTGAAGAGTAAAGCCAAAAGACAGCTGATGGACCTGGAGAGCAGTGACTGGGGCAGAAACTAGAAGTCATGAAGAAGACAAAGAGCAGACAGGCAAGCATGATATTCAAAGTATTTCATAACTGACTTGGAAGAGGCTCTGATAAATATGAACTGACACAGGCCATATTGATGGAGCAGTCTCCGGCAGTTGGTATATTGTGGGTCACTAGAGGAAGAAAATGGAGAAGGCAATGGCACCCCAATCCAGTACACTTGCCTGGAAAATCCCATGGACAGAGGAGCCTGGTAGGCTGCAGACCATGGGGTCGTGAAGAGTCGGACACGACTGAGCGACTTCACTTTCACTTTTCCCTTTCATGCATTGGAGAAGGAAATGGCAACCCACTCCAGTGTTCTTGCCTGGAGAATCCCAGGGATGGGGGAGCCTGGTGGGCCGCCGTTTATGGGGTCGCACAGAGTCGGACACGACTGAAGCGACTTAGCAGCAGCAGAGAAAGAAAATAGTGTTTGTGAGGCCTATAAGGTTTGACCAAATGTTAATGGGTGGCTGAAGTAGAATAAAAATAAAGTTGTCAGAGCGAGAGATTTAAGTCTCTCTACATCAGAAGAGCCTTGCATATGGGGACATCTTTGGATAGACTGCTACATAGATGGGCAGGAATGAATGGTGAAGCAGCCAGGGAGAAGACAGGTGGTAGGCACAAATAAGAGTCAGCCATACTGACTAAGCAGAGTCTGTCTATTCATCATTTTAAACATGGTTTAAAATTAAATTGTGCATAAAGCTAACTGAGGTTTATAGATTACATAAAGACAATTCAGCAAATTCTATACATCACACACTGAACAAAATACCTTTTCTTCCATCTCATAATCCACTCCAAATATAGGATTGGCAGAATAGACTTTGTGAAGTGAGTTGATCTCCTTAACTGATTCTTGTAGTTTTTCCACAGGATCTATTTTAAAGCCAAGAACATATCCTCCACTCTACAGGAAGAAATAATGAAAAAACAGAAAACAAGCCTGAGGAATCATATTTACAACATATGATAAATTATAGTTCTAACTGTTCTTATTTCAGAACACAATATGTAAGCTGATTTTTTTAATTAAATTTTTTATTATAAAAACTTCCAGCATACACAAAAACAGAAGAGTACAATAACTGTCCATGTAGCTATCATCCAGCTTCAAAAAGTAACAACATATGGCCAACTCTGTTCCATCTTTAACTTTCCCATCCCCCAAATCTCCTCCCCTTACCCACTCAGAATTATTTTGAAGTATCCAGATATCACATAAATTCATCTGTAAATATAAAAGGTAATATTTCAAGATTAAAAAAATACACTACTGTAGATTATGAAGGTCAAGGGAATTAAGTTTTTCCTGAGCTTGACCTTGAAAATGAATAGACTATATATTAAAAGACAAAAGGGAATGGCATACCTGTTGTTGGAGAAAAAGTGTTAAAAAAATTAAGTACCCATATGGTGATGGTTGAGAGCAATTTGCTCTGGGGTGAGAGTATATGTTTTGGAGCTCAAATCCTGGTTTTACAACAAACTTACTAGCTGTGTGATGTTGGGAGATTCTAAGCTGTTTTTTTGTGTGTTTTTTTGGCTGTGCCACGAGGCTTGCAGGCTCTTAGTTCCCTGACCAGAGACTGAACCCAGGTCATGGCAGTATAAGAGTGCTGACTCTTAAACCACCAAACTGCCAGGAAATTCCCATTTAAGCTTTAATTTTCTAACCATAAAATGGTTATCATGTTGTTGTGAACATAGTAAACACTCAGTAAATGGCAGCTACCAATCTATAGGCCAGGGGAAAGGAGTAGACATTCCTGTTTAAATTTAGAATTCAGAAGAGAAACACCTCTTTCAAAAAATTTATAAGAATAAATTACGCCTGGCATAATGGGGCAGAGCAGTTTCTAACTAGATACAGTATAACCTGTGTTTGGTAGTATAAAATCTCAAATAGGGTGTGTGTATGTGTATACCTGTGCTGCTCAGTCTTGTGAATCAGTCAGACCTAGAAGCAAAAGCTAGCTCTACCACTTATTACTTATGAGACCACGGTCAAGGCTCCTAACTTCTCCGAGCCTCAGTCTCCTTGACTGTAAAATGGGGAAAAATAGTAACTGTATCATAGGGTTATATAAAGACTGAGATAATGTCATGACCATAGTAATAATTAATATGTCTGCCCAATAGAGAAACATAAGCAGGATTCTTTCCATGGGAACAATTAACCTCATGTTACAGCTAATATTCTTCTTGGATATAAACTGGTTACTATATAAATAAAACTAAAAATATAGACTGTCATACAGTTTTAAAAATCTATTAAAGATTAATAAAAATATAAAACATCTTACCTGCTGAGAGCTTTCTATGACAAGAGCTAAACCAAATTTTGAATCTCTAATCTTTATTGACCGCTAGATGTAAAATGAAAAAGAAAAAAAAGTTTGTTTTTATCTGACAGTAGTGACATTTTAACAGTAGTTTTCCAACTTTTACATAGTAACTACTTTTCATAGTCTGAAAAACAGAATTCTTCCTTTTACTTTATCCTCACACTCCCATGGAGATCAAGTAAATAAAAATTCTCATACTGGAAATAGGTAACAAATTTGTAAGGTAATACAAAGACAATGCCTCTGAAATATGCACAAAATTCTGACTTAAATGTTCCCTGCTTCAAGGAGTCCAAAACTTCTCTGAATATTTTAAACCAAAGACCAACAATCTTTTAGTTATGGAGAGCCAGTGTCTTAGGTGGTTCCTAAGCCTAGGTTAGTTTTTAAAAGTCACATGTGCCTTCTGTTTCTTACATCATAGATGGCTAAATTCTGAAAGAACCCCCATGCCATTTACTGAAGAAAAAAAAGAAAGTATGGGTATTCATCACTGGGCATCAAGGAAGCCTGGGATAGGTCAAATGGAATTAACTCAACTGGTAAGTGTGACATGAGGATGAATGTTGGCTAGCAGATGAGCAGTGACACCAGTGACCTGGAAGAAGGGTAGAGGGATAGAAGCATAATGACATGCAGGACCTGTAGAAAGTGACACAAAATGTACTCACTGGTACGGTTAGAGAGAACCATGGAGAATCTAACATTATGACCAGCAGACCAAAGGCCCTAGAAGGATAGTGTTTGTGGTAGGTGATGGTGTATCATATACCCAGAAAGATGGGTATTGTAAGGTGAGAAAGAAAAAGAGAGAGACAGACAGACTAAATGGTAATTGTAATGAAAACCTCGCCTTCCATTTAGATTACTTCATACCCTGCCAGGAGTATACATAGTCCTGGTTAAGAACCATAGAACAGTGGCATCCTGGTTGTGAACAGCTAATCTAACCAGGTGACTGAGGTTGACAGAGGCTGTCAAGAAAGAAACTGGCAAGAAGATATGTATATATATATATACATCTATAGGAGTGGAAAAATCATAGCTTTGACTAGATGGACCTTTGTTGGCAAAGTAACATCTCTGCTTTTTAATATGCTGTCTAGGTTGGTTATAGCATAAAGAAAGCTCAGCACTGAAGAATTGATGCTTTTGAACTGTGGGGCTGGAGAATACTCTTGAGAGTCTCTTGGACTGCAAGATCCAACCAGTTAATCCTAAAGGAAATCAGTCCTGAATATTCACTGGAAGGACTGATGCTGAAGCTGAAACTCCAATCCTTTGGCCAGCTAATGTGAAGAACTGACTCAATGGAAAAGACCCTGATGCTGGGAACGATTGAGGGCAGGAGGAGAAGGGGATGACAGAGGATGAGATGGTTGGATGCCATCACCAACTTGATGGACATGAGTTTGAGTAAGCTCCGGGAGTTGGTGATGGACAGGGAAGCCTGGCGTGCTGCGGTCCATGGGGTCGCAAAGGGTTGGACATGACTGAGCAATTGAACTGATAGGCGTGGAGTCAGGGCAATGGCTGAGGCATGGAGCTGAAGTTAGGAAATGATTGCCCCAGTGACAGACAAGCAGTATCAGATTGCAAGTTGTTTAGGCCAGGTTGAATTTATTCCAGAGTCCATATTTGGCAACTGTATTCTTAAAAAACAAAAAGTATACTACTTGAAGAACAGAAAGCACATGGTTGTTTACTACTCAGGAATTAATTTTTCAGCGTAATAGAGGCTGAGCAAGCTATAGCATATGTAAATACAATATAAAACAGCAATGAACAATACTAACATCAATTATATCAAATGCCTGTGTAGACTCTCACATTTTCCTAGCTATGATATAAATTCTTATGTTTCTTTAGATGACCAGAAATAATTTTCTTCCTGTCAGATTCTAGATTTTTTTGTTTAATGTATTGCTTTTCTCCACCAGACTGGAAGCTCCTTAAAGGCAGAAACTGCGTACTGGTTCATGACTTTCATTACTGAGCACAGGGTAAGTGCTCACTATTTGGCAAATGAATGATCAGATATTTTAAAGTAATTCACATACCAAACAACTTAGCAAAAGATAGGCTTGGGAATATTTTGCAAATAATTATCTTTCTCATAGGTCAAGAAATCTTTCTTAAAAATAAAACTTTCCAGGTATCTCATACATTGCATCTAATACTCAATAAACATTTATTAATGAAACTGTTTAGTCTTAAGACTACTTATATTCTACAATAAGGGTGACCATCATAGGATAACCTCACAAGATTTTGATTAACTATTTTTATGTTTCATCTAATTTGCACTAGGATCTGATGAGCAGTTTTTTAAATACATAAAATGAAATCCTTCAGCTTATTGGAGTTTACAATTTGTTTCACTGAATCACACACTTACCATTAAAGCAGTGCAAAGTGAAAAGAATCATTTTTATCTACTCCCAAAACAAACTGGTCTCAGATGTAATTAGTTCTTATTCTAAATTCTAACAGCTTTAATTTAATTTAAGCTAAAATCATTATCAATAAAAGTCATCTTGATTCCTTTCACCAAACCTGTGGTATGAATCCAACTTATACTACAGGCTGTATCTAAATACAATAAAAACACTTCATTCACAGAATCAATGAATCTATCCTGGCTTTAAAAGGTTTTGAGCAGAAAATAGCAAGCCATAAAGTATGTGAGTCAGTGAGCCATGCCAAAGAACAGTATATATTGGGTTGGCCAAAAAGGTTGTTCAAGTTTTTCCATAAGCTGCCCTGGAAAGTGCTTTGAATAAAATTTAAGAAAAATCACCTTAATCTGTGTGATAATTATTTAAAATTAAAAATTTACTGAGGTATACTTAATTTACAAGGTTGTGCCAATTTCAGATACACAGCAAAGTGAATCTGCCATACAAATACATATATCCACTCTTCTCCAGATTTCCTTCCCATACAGACCATTACAGAGTACTGAGTAGAGTTCTCTGTACTATACAGTAGATCCTTATTTATTTTATATACATTAGGGGCTTCCCTGATAGCTCAGCTGGTAAAAGAATCTGCCTGCAATGCAGGAGACCATGGTTCAATTTCTGGGTTGGGAAGATCCGCTGGAGAAGGAATAGGCTACTCACTCCAGTATTCTTGGGCTTCCTTTGTGACTCAGCCGGTAAAGAATCCACCTGCAATGTGGGGGACCTGGGTTCGATCCCTGGATTGGGAAAATCACCTGGAGCAGGGCAAAGCTACCCACTCCAGTATTCTGGCCTGGAGAATTTCATGACTATATAGTCAATGGGGTCACAGAACTGGACACGACTGAGCGACTTTCACTTCATTTCACTTCATATACATTAGTGTGTATATGTCAATCCCAATTTTCCAATTTATCCTTCCCCCTTACCTTCCAATAACCATAAGTTTATCCTCTGCATCTGTGCTATTTAAATTTTTAGAATCCAGTATGTGTGCATGCATGCTCAGTTGCTAAGTCGTGTCCAACTCTCTTACAACCCTGTGGATTATAGTATACTAGGCTCCTCTGTCCATGGGATTTTCCAGGCAAGAATATTGGAGTGAGTAGCCTTCTCCAGGGGATCTTCCCGACTCAGGGGTTGAACCTACGCCTCCTGCATTGGCAGGTGGATTCTTTACCACTGAACCACCTGGGAAGCCCAGACTCCAGTATATTTTTCTCGTAATGAAAAAAGAAATGTAAGCTGATAATGGTGCTGTTTCCCTTGATTGTAAATACAATTGGGTCTTTTCTGATTATCAACATTTAAAAAGTATGCTCTCAGCTAAACTGCTGTCACTTAAAAAGGGGAAGAAAGAACTCATCTAATCCCCAATGTCCTATTAACTGTTGAATAGAAATTATTTATTCTACATTAAAACAAGGTCATCGAAATACATGCACTTACAATTTGCAGATATGGTATACTGACATTAAAACTGTCATTCATATTTGCATGCCACACGATTCTCACATTGGTAATAAAAAAGGTTCCTAAATTTCCCTGTAAAGGAGAATGATGAGAGGGACATCAGTGATCATGTCTGGATATTTACTCTTTATTTTCTAAACATGAGAATAATTCTGATTATCATAGCAGCATAAAATACCAGAATTGAGCATTATATGGAGTTACTCAGATGTGGAGCTGTCTATATCCTATAACATATTTATCACAGTCCACAACTAGAATTCTTCAAGTGAGCAAAGTTTATTCACAATTTAATCTTATGATTCCATGTTTAGCAAGAGCTCTTCAAGCACAATGTTTTACCAAGGTGGTTATCAGTCGAAACTAGGCTGTAACACCCATGAAGGCTGGAAATTATTCTTAGTAAAAGACAATTTTTTTCTAGAAATTGATTTGTTTCTTGTTCCAACTATTAGTTGCTTATATGTTTCATCTAGAAATGGCAACCCACTCCAGTGTTCTTGCCTGGAGAATCCCAGGGATGGGGGAGCCTGGTGGGCTGCTGTCTATGGGGTCGCACAGAGTCGGATACGACTGAAGCAACTTAGCAGCAGCAGCAGCAGTTATAATTTCAAGAGGAAAAGTTACAATAATGGATGTAGGAGTCACCAAGTGAGTTAACATGTTTAATTCCATAAAGACTGGATTGAAAGGCTTCCATGACAGTCCACCCTATGACTCTCCTCAATTAGCCTAAGTTATCATGCTGTGGAGGGTAGTGCAGTAAGCGAGGAAGAGCGAGACTGTGGGATAAACTAGGTGTGGAAGTCACCTAAGTCTTTAGGGCCTAAGTTTTTCATCTGTAAGTGAATAATAAGAGACTGGACTAGATGATCCTCTAAGGTCCATTTAAGCTCTAAAGTTTACATAAAACAACTGTTGCTAAAAAGAGTATAAGAATATGAAAATCAGAGTATTATTTATATCAAGAGCTATAATGCTAATATTAAGAGTTAAATAAATATACAAACCCAATCAAAAATGGAAAAATGATTACCAAAGAAAGCACTGCCCCAAAAGGTTTGTTAGTTCTTTGCATGGTACCTGATCACTTGATAAATTCCATACTCCATTGATTTTATTATATACATTTTCTTGTGGTAATAATCTTAGTTGCTTATTTTGAATTAGAGCACTTCTCAATTTAAAATCACGATACATTTTAGAAGTTTCATATGCCCTAAAAAAACGAATAAAAGATTAATTCAAACTGAAAATGTGGTTTTCTTAGATTATGTCTACTTATCTACAAAAATACACAGTTGTACATCACTCAAATAGCTATTAAGGTAAGTTAAAAAAATTGTTTTTGGTTGATAAGTTTTGGTGATTATAGTCTTTTTACTGTATTTGTCATTTCAGTGTAGTATTTACAAATTTTATCTCAGTAAGCTAAATTTGAGATGTCTAATATATACAGTATGGCACAAATGAGAAGAAGCAAATTTTTTCTTTAAGCTGAAAAACAATGCTTGTAAAAATAGACATGAATATTAATTTTTCTATTAAAAAGCTTCCTTCACTTCTCTGTTTTAGGTAAAAGCACAATTATTCTCTTAACATAAATAGGAATACAATTACTTTTCCACTGAAACCTGAATATTTATGCCCACATCTACCTATATACAGAAAATTAGAATGAATCTGTACCAACCAACTCCAAAAGGAACTCTAAGACAGAGTATGTATCTCTGTGTGTTTGCATAATAAATTCCTAGACTTTTTCTTTCTGTGTTTCCCTACTGATAAATAATAAAAACAGAAGAAAATTCTGATTAACTTTTAGTTAATTCTAATTTTAACTCCACAAAAATACAGGCTAATTTACCCTTTTATCAAAGCTAAAGTGTTTTCCTGGCCTGAACAACTTTAGATGTCACTTATATAAGTACTCTTGCCTAGAAAATCCCATGGACAGAGGAGCCTGGTGGGCTGCAGTCCATGCAGTCTCGAAGAGTCAGACACGACTGAGCGACTTCACTTTCACTTTTCACTTTCATGCACTGGAGAAGGAAATGGCAACCCACTCCAGTGTTCTTGCCTGGAGAATCCCAGGGATGGGGGAGCCTGGTAGGCTGTCGTCTCTGGGGTCGCACAGAGTCAGACACGACTGAAACGACTTAGCAGCAGCAGCAGCAGCAGCATATGTTATAATATGTATTGTTAAACTAATGAGTTTTATTTTAATCTTCTAATATATGAATTATGAAAGAGCAGAATTTTAGCATTTGCCCATAAATCTTAATTTCCTTTAGGACTGTAATCATCAATATTTAACCAGTGGAAAAAATGGAAATTATTTATCTATAAATTGTTTCGGGGGAACACCCAACATTTTTATACTATTAAGAAAAAGGAGCTTCCTGGCTCCCTTCATACTCCATTTCATATTACTTCTCTAAGTGAAATAAAGAGATATGAATCAGGTATGTGCTTAAGAGAACTAAAAAAAACATGCTTTCACACAAAAACTTGTATATGCATATTCATAGAAGCATTATTCCTAATAGCTAAGAAGTGGAAACAACCCACATGTCCATCAGCTAATGAGTGGATAAACAAAACATGTGTCCGTAGAATGGAATCTTATTCCGCTATAAAAAGGAGAATGTACTGATACATGACACAACATGCAGCATGTCTGAAGACATCACATAAGTGAAAGGAGTCAGACACAGAACGCCACTATGTTATATGATTCCATTTACATGGAGTGCCCAGAATAGGCAAGTCCATAGAGACAGAAAGTAAACCAGTGGTTGCCAAGAGCCATAGGGAGGAGGGAATGGGGAGTGACTACTATGAGGGTTTCTTTTTGGGGCACTGAAAATATTCTGGAATTGAGTAGTGGTGAATATACTAACTCTACCAAATTATAAACTTTAAAATGGTAAATTTCATGTTATGTGAATCATATCTCCAAGAAAGTCAAACCATTATATAGATTAAAAATCATTAACAAAATTAAAAAAAATAACTAGGAAACTAATAAATTTGCAATACACATAACAGTAAAATTAAGAAATTTACAACAGAAAACTATATACATAGCCAAAGAGTATGAAAAATTTCAACATCACTTGTAATAAAAGGAATTCAAATTAAAACAACAGTATATATGTGTGTGTGTGTGTGTGGGTGTGTATATATATATGTATACATACTATATATCTGCATGTAAAAAAAAATCTTGTGTGTGTATACTTTTTTTCTGCTGACCTGGCATGTAAGCCAAACTTTTAAGAAAACCACACTAATTAGGGCTGGTTTAAAAAAAAAAAAAAAAAGCTGAGGTAGTAAAGAAGAGAATAGCTAAACAAAAACCCAAAACTCTTGAGAGAAATCACCCAATCATGTCTTCTACTGTTAGAAAAATAATCTTAATTCCTTAATTGAATTATTCCACTTGGTTATCTACCAAGTTGAATGAATTCTCTGTTTCATTTTTTAAATATCTTGGTAGCTAATTTAACAGACTCTTCAGCAGTTTTATGTGTTTTATAAATAACTTCAAAGTGAAAGTCAAAGTTGCTCAGTCATGTCTGACTCTTTGCGATCCCATGGACTTTACAGTCCATGGAATTCTCCAGGCCAGAATACTAGAGTGGGTAACCTGTTCCCTTCTCCAGGGGACCTTCCCAACCCAGGGATTGAACCCAGGTCTCCCATATTGCAGGCAGATTCTTTACCAGCTGAGCTACCAGGAAATACCTTCAAAGTGTTTATTAAACAGTAATGCAACATGTTCTATATATCTTTGGGAAGTCTGCAACAGACCTTGGAGGAAGGCAGCACCACATGTCAAAATTTTATCCTCTAAACCTTTGTATCATAAAATTACCTTAAAAATATTCAATAATCTATCAAGTATTACCATACCTGTGTACTGCAATCAGAGAAGTATAAAGTCTAGGACTTCCAGGAACCAAATTCGTAAATATAAACTCAAAACGAGTACTGTTACATTTTGTTAGTACATAAAGAGCTTCAGTTTGGCCTCGTAATTTCTGTAAGGACAAATTTTAAGAGCAATTTTTCATTTACAGTGAAAACTAACATCAACCTCAGATATCTATTGTTTCCTCACTATATATATTTCAATAAGATTTTTCTGACTTACAGAATTAGCAGTCCTTGTTGTAATATTCAATATGCAGTTGTAACCAATAGCTAGAATTCAAAAGTAAAGAATTTAAAGAACATGATACAATGAACTAAGGGGAAAAAACATATTTACAGAACTCTAAGCTTAAAAAATCAAATATATGGGGAGGGAGGAGGAAGGAGGGTTCAGGATGGGGAACACATGTATACCTGTGGTGGATTCAATTTGATATATGGCAAAACCAATACAATATTGTAAAGTTAAAAAATAAAATAAAAAAAAAAAAAATCAAATATATATATATAAAAACAACTTTAAAAAATTTTAAGAAATATCTACAAATTTAAGTTAAATATAAAGCTAATTCTGCCTCTTTTGAACAAACAAAAATAGTCTAGCTGGATAATCTACAATAGTTTAAAAAAGAAGTGAAACAATTTAACACAATGAAACACTGTTAACACAAACACAATTTAACACAATGTTTAAAAAACAAGTGAAACAATTTAACACAATGAAACATTGTTAATACAATTAAACACAACTTAACACAATGTTTCATTTAACACAATGAAAGGTTGTAGTTTTTATTAAAATTTAGATCTCCCTTGAAACAGGTTATAGAAAATTTCAAAGTAAAGGGAAAAACAAAACCAAAAATCAATGTAAAAGCATTAATCTTATAAGCATCCAAGAAGTAAAACGGATAGAAAAAACATTTCTTTTGCATTATCATGCAGTCTGTGGTTAGTCTAGGATTTCTTTAGTTTTTATCAATCAAAACTTCTCACATATTTCATGGTATAGCTTTTTTTTTTTCGTTTCAAGAGCCACTGTGCAAGCTGATGTGACAAATTACTTTTTCTTGCATGCTTTCTAACAAAGATACTTACAAAGATTGACTCTGGGTAATGCCAAAGAGTGCCAGACAATTCTTAAATTTGTTACTAAGAGTCTGCCTAAAAGCAAACAAACAGAACATCACGTTACCTTACCTAAGGACCCACTTCTGCAGTACCAAATGAGATGGACATGAAACTTCTCGCCCAGCATCAACAGCAACACTCGTAGATGTTTTTCACACATTTATTAATTGAAAATATTGATTGAACATACAGATTCTAGGTAAGGTATACAATGTGTAATTTAGAATCCCAGAGAAACAAAATCCGACAGTTGACAGAAAAAATACAGGTATTCACTGCCAACAGCTTGGTTTGACTCAACTGATAAAGGAGAAAAGTTTGTACTTTTTTTTTTTCCTCGATAGAAGCTGTTCTGGGGTTCCTAGGAGGTCATACGCATCCAACTGAGTGTGAGAGAGAGTATAATTACTAAGCCATTCAGTGAAATTACATTTCTCAAAGAACTCTCATATACATATGAATCCCTGCCATATGAGTGCTCTCTTAGCAGTTCTCATTTAAATGAGCTTTTTTTTTTTTTTTTGCTATGAACAAATTTTTTCCTCATATGAAGTTATAGCTAGGCTGAAGTCTGTTAAAGGCTTATGCTTTTCATCCTTAGCCTCAAACTGATGTTCTTACACTGAAATATGCACAAAGTTAGATACGCTTCATTTCTCAAAGTATATCCTATAGAACAGTAGTCCCTATAGATGCCCCAAGGCAAAAAAAAAAAAAAAATCAAGTAAATCTATGCATGGTAAACTGTATGTCTTAGAAATATATAATACCATTGTGTGTGTATTATGTTGCTTCAGTTGTGTCTGACTCTTTGCAACCCTATGGACTATAGCCCACCAGGCTCCTCTGTCCATGGGATTCTCTAGGCAAGAATACTGGAGTGGGTTACCATGCCCTCCTCCAGGGGATCTTCCCAACCCAGGGATTGAACCCACACCTCTTAGGTCTCCTGCACTGGCGGGCAGGTTCACCGCAACAGAGGATGCGATGGTTAGATGTCATCAGCAACTCAACGGACGTGAGTTTGAGCAAACTCCGGGAGATAGTGAAGGACAGGGAAGTCTGCCAGGCTGCAGTCCATGGGGACGCAAAGAGTCTGATATGACTTAGTGACTGAACAACAACAACTTTGTTTAACACAGCATTTATCCACCAAATTATAACCATGGAATTCTTTTGATGAGTAATCTATAGCCATAACATACTCCTTCCTCCATGAAAAAACCCCTAGAATATCTAAAATCAGAGAAACTAAGCCTGTGTGAATGCCAGAGTGAGATGCAATAGGAGATTCTAAAAACAAAGGAAGGCATCTCAAGGGAAACTGGAGCATTACATGATATGTTTGACAAATAGTAAGTCCACCCAGCATGGCTAGAGTGTAAAGTTCCCATAAGACCACAGAAGACTGGTCTTCTGGACTGCATGCATCAACTAGGGTCAAACAGAAATGAGATGGATCACAAAATTAGGTTAACTGAGGTTTGTTTACAGAAGAACTTATTACAATAATATCAGGAACCATAAGCAACATAATGCTGTTTCATATCTTATTCTCCAGCTAATATAACTTAACATTTTCAGTTTAAACCAGAAACATAAAATATATTAGAAATATACTCACCTCTATCCCCATTATTTCCTTTGGTGTCTTCAACTGAATCTAAACAATCAATAAGGACTTCTCCAGGTCTTGTTTTCATTTGTCTAAAATAAATATAAAGGCTTTAATATTTTAGCTACAACATCCGCTTACAATTGTGGGAGGGAAAAGACATCTATATATAAAACAGACAGAAGTATAAATGATACAGTACCCAATGTTCAGCCATTGGAAAATAAGGTTTGCAAGAACTTTAAGAACCTGGCGATCAAGTGGGGCCTGGAGTGACCAGGGACATGCAGAGAAGCCAGAAATAAAGAGAAAGAAAGCATTTAGAGAAATAAGAGAGAGAGAAGAGAATCCATGATTAAAGATCTTAGAAGTAAGAAATGATAAGAGAATGTGGGGAGACTGGCCTGGCTGGGGAAGAAAGTCCATGTTGAGAGAGAGTGAAAAATACAATAGGATAAGTGAGAACAAACCAGATTATGGAGAACTAGAATGACAGTCAGACAGATATGGGTTTTATCTGGTGTACAGTAGAGCAGCCCCAGAGGTTTCTGTATAGACCAAAGAAGTCATGCAGTTACAGAAGGAACGGGTTAAAGCAAAGCAACATTGCTGCTGCTGCTAAGTCACGTCAGTCGTGTCCGACTCTGTGCGACCCCAAAGACGGCAGCCCACCAGGCTCCCCTGTCCCAGGGATTCTCCAGGCAAGAACACTGGAGTGGGTTGCCATTTCCTCCTCCAATGCATGAAAGTGAAAAGTGAAAGTGAAGGCGCTCAGTCGTGTCCGACTCTTCACGATGCCATGGACTGCAACCTACCAGGCTCCTCTGTCCATGGGATTTTCCAGGCAAGAGTAGGACTTGGTAAAAAATCAGATAAAGGAGACAAAAGAAAATAAAGAGTGAAGAATAGGTTGCTGACTGACAGAATGCAATCTAGTGTGTCCATAAAAAAGAAAAAAAAAGAAACCCCAGCAGAATATGTGGTGGGGCTTTCTAACACATTCTCAATAAAGCTAACTCAATTATCTATTGGAAATACAGACATGATCATATCACTTTCCTGCTTCAAAAGCCAAGTAACTTATCCCAATGCCTAGAAGAAGGAAGCCCCAAATCCTCAACTGAATATTTCATAATCTGGCTAATTTTCCTTTCTATCTGCACCTCTTCCCTCTACTTGCCAGATCCTGCCTTCTAGCCAATGAGATTTATACCTCTAAGACTCTGTATCTAATTTATTTTTCCTTCCTTTTTTCTGGAATACTCTCCTCCCGTCTCCTCTACCAAGGCCCTGCTCATTCATCAATTATGATATTGATGAATCTCAATATCTCAATTCAGATATTATTTTTTCTTTGAGGCCTTTCCTAGGAATAATGGACTTTTTTGTTTCTATGATCTTCCAGCTTTTTGTTCATTTTTTTCAATGATGGTATTTACCACATTTTAAATAGTTGTCTGTATGTATCCCTGCACTAGAATGGTGGGGTAGGGTGGTGTCATTTCCTATTATTTTGTATCTTTACTTATTTTAAAAATTTTTTGCATCTCCAACCATGGGATTCTCCAGGCAAGAATACTGGAGTGGGTTGCCATTTCCACCTCCAGGGGTTCTTCCGCACCCAGGGATCCAACCTGCTTCTCTTACATCTGCATTGGGAGGCGAGTTCTTTACCACTAGCGCCACCTGGGAAGCCCCAGTTACCAGCACAGTAACCAGCACACACCAAGGATTTGATAAATGTTTAATAAACTGAAAATGTTCATGAAATGGACCTTTGCTTGATTAAGAACTTTCCAGGGATAATAGAAAAAGTCAAAGAATGTGTGCAACATATTACTGTCACATAACTATAAATTCCCTTCTCTCACAACTGTCTTAAACGATCCAAGACCATCTTAGTAATAGATATCTAGCCACAACTAAGTCTGGGAAATTAATATTTCATTTTTTCCACCGACGAAAATTCTGTTCATAGTAAAGAATCATGCTGCTGCTGCTGCTAAGTCGCTTCAGTCGTGTCCGACTCTATGCGACCCCATAGACGGCAGTCCACCAGGCTCCCCTGTCCCTGGGATTCTCCAGGCAAGAACACTGGAGTGGGTGAGAAGTGGCTAAAAAGCAGCAAACCATTACTAAGAACCTTTAACTTTACTATTTTTCAATACTTAATACTCAATGTTGGATGACATCACCAACGCAATGGACATGAGTTTGAGTAGGCTGCGGGTGATGGACAGGGAAGCCTGGGGTGCTGCAGTCCATGAGGTGGCAAACAGTCGGACTAAACTGAATACCCAACGGGCATTTTTTCCTGGACTGCTGGCAGGAAGTTTCTAACTATTCTTTAAAACATTAAATTTCCTAAAACAGGATTTCTGTTTGAGAGACTTCAAAAGGAGGTTCCTTCTTACTGTTGGTGATTTAGTTGAATAACCAGATGGAAGCTTACCATGGGAATAAAGTTTGCATGCTGGGGGATTCTGGAAAATGCTTACTCCCACTTCCTTCGGAGACTCAAGCTTTAGAATGAAGTCATTTTTCTAAGGGCCCACAATGTATGTCCTTGTTCTAGAGCTAGTTTCAGAATCCTCGTTTCCTGAATCGCTGCCCCAGGTTCCTTCCACCATAAGAAACTGGCACGGCAAGTTCACTGGGGTATACTAGATGCCCAAGCCCTCGGCGGTCCCGGCCGTGTTTGGGTTCAGCTTCCTGATAGATTACAGCCAAGACAAGGCCTAGGATTTTACGGGACCAAAACGGCGTACAACCTAGACGAGCCCCGGCTGTGGGGCCTCGGGAGTGCCACAGGGCCCCGGCCAGTCTGGGGTTTCTTGAGGCGAGCACAGCAGCGCCAACCTCCTCCCACCCTCGAGAGGCCCGTGAGCCGCGGGGTCGTAGACTCCGCCCGCGGGCCGGGAAATCGCGCTGCGACGCCTTCTACAGGCTCCAGGCCCCTGGGGAATCTTGGCGACTCACTGTGAGGACACGTCGAAGCGGACATCCCGGTCCTCCCAAAGCGCGTCCAGCACCGACATGGTGACCACAGCGGTGGAGGCCGGGTGGCGTCCCGCCGGCTCCAGGGCAACCAGTCACCTCTGTCACGACGTCTACGGAAGGCGCCGAGGATCAAACTTCCTCGAGGTAACGTCGCGCTTTCCCAGCCCTGTCGGATTTGAGGATTTGCGGCTCCAGGCAGGATTCTTCGGCTCAAAGAAGCCGAGCTGGCCCCTGGCCAGGAGCTGGTGCTTGACTTCTCAGTGACCTTCCATTTCTCTACCCTGTCAAAAAATTCAGACTTAAGAAATTTCCCTGGCCGTCTGCTGGTTAAGACTTTGCACTTCCAGTACTGAGGGCCCCGGGTCTGATCCCTGATCAGAGAACTATTAATAAGATGTTGCAAGCTACAGGGTGTGGCAAAAAAAAAAGACAACTTTTTTTTTTTTTACTCACCTAAGAAGGCAATGGCACCCGACTCCGGTACTCTTGCCTGGAAAATCCATGGACAGAGGAGACTTTTAGGCTGCAGTCCATGGAGTCGCTAAGAGTCGGGCACGACTGAGCGACTTCACTTTGACTTTTCACTTTCATGCATTGGAAAAGGAAATGGCAACCCACTCCAGTGTACTTGCCTGGAGAATCCCAGGGGCGGGGAAGTCTGGTGGGCTGCCGTCTATGGGGTCGCACAGAGTCGGACACGACTGAAACGACTTAGCAGCAGCAGCAGCAAACATGTGCTACATTTAATGAAAAAGCAAGGATAAGGTAGAAAGTCTGAGAGCCCTGGCAGATTATTCCCAGATCTTAAAACTTAACCAATAAAACCCCAACATCTGCACAGATGGATGGCAGAATTGTTATATGTCAGTCCTTCATTTGTACCTTCCCTCTACCCCCCTGCTGAAGTGGAATGTCTCTGTTCTCCTCTGACTGTCCCACCATTGTATGATGGGAGTCTTGGGAGCACTAGTCTTTAGTTTCCCAGGTCACCAATGGGATTGTGCTGCAAGGAAATGCACTTAATGGCTTATAGCCAGGAGCTTCATTTATTGTTATTGTCGTTCAGTCGCTAAGTCATGTCTGTTTCTTTTCTTTTTTTTTTTTAATTATTTTATTTTATTTTATTTAACTTTACAATATTGTATTGGTTTTGCCATATATCAAAATGAATCTGCCACAGGTATACATGTGTTCCCCATCCTGAACCCTCCTCACTCCTCCCTCTCCATACCATCCCTCTGGGTCGTCCCAGTGCACCAGCCCCAAGCATCCAGTATTGTGCATCGAACCTGGACTGGCGACTCATTTCATACATGATATTACACATGTTTCAATGTCATTCTCCCAAATCTTCCCACCTTCTCCCTCTCCCACAGAGTCCATAAAACTGTTCTATACATCAGTGTCTCTTATGCTGTCTCATATACAGGGTTATTGTTATCATCTTTCTAAATTCCATATATATGTGTTAGTATACTGTATTGGTATTTTTCTTTTTTTTTTCTTTTTTTTTTTTTTAGGTATGTTTCTTTCTGGCTTACTTCACTCTGTATAATAGGCTCCAGTTTCATCCACCTCATTAAAGCTGATTCAAATGTATTCTTTTTAATGGCTGAGTGATACTCCATTGTGTATATGTACCACAGCTTTCTTATCCATTCATCTGCTGATGGACATCTAGGTTGCTTCCATGTCCTGGCTATTATAAACAGTGCTGCAATGAACATTGGGGTACACGTGTCTCTTTCCCTTCTGGTTTCCTCAGTGTGTATGCCCAGCAGTGGGATTGCTGGATCATAAGGCAGTGTCTGTTTCTTTGTGACCCCATGGACTGCAGCACTCCAGGCTTCACTGTCCTTCATTATCTCCCTTAGTTTGCGCAAACATGTGTCCATTGAGTTGGTGATGCTATCCAACCATCTTTGTTCTGTCACCCTCTTCTCCTTTTGTCTTCAATTTTTCCCAGCATCAGGGTCTTTTCCAATGAGTTGGCTCTTCACGTCGGGTGGCCAAAGTATTGGAGCTTCAGCTTCAGCATCAGTCCTTCCTGTGAATATTCAGCAGCTTCATTTGCTCAGATGTAAATGATTTCGATGATGAGATCCTGGATTTTGAACTGATGCTGTAATGTGATGAGAGAGAAACCCTGGGAAGGAAAGAACATTTTTTGTTGTTGTTGTCTTTTGTTTTCCTTTGGGAGAGGCATGAATTGTTGAGGGCCGTAGGCATAGTCCCAAGTGGCCTCTAAGATTCCCACTCCTGGTATACATACCTTATGTAATCCCTCCCCCTTGAGTGTGGAAGAACCTATGAATATGAAAGGATATCAGTTCTATGGTTAGACTGTGTGGTGTAGCAAAGATGAAGGAGTTTTGCAGATGCAATTAATGCCCTTTGAATTAGGAAAAAGGGAGACTATCCTTGGTGGGCCTGAACTTATCAGGTGAGCCCTGAAACTAGATTTTCTTGATGGCTTTAATGAAATAGTCTCCAAGTTGTGGATAGATCTACATAGCTAGGAACTGAGGGCAACCTTTAAGAGCTAAGAGCCAGCAAGACAACAGTAACTCCTATCATCCACCCACAAGGAACCAATTCAGCCAAGGAACCTGAATAAGCCCAGAAGAGGTCCCCAAACCTCAGATGAGATCACATCCCTGCTAACATCTTGATTTCAGGTAAGACTCTGAGAAATAACTCTGCCAAGACTCTTGACTCACAGAAAACACTGTGAAACATTAAGTTTGTATTGTTTTAAACATCTAAGGTGGTGACAGTTTATTATAGCACTATTAAATTAATACACTGACATCTCAGTAGGACCTTTGAAATGAAGGTTGAAATGACTATTTTTTGGCCCTTTTAACTGGACCTTCATATTCTTTGTTTCCCAGACTCTTTTTTTCTCCTGCCTTCATAAGTAAAGTTTTTTTGTGTGTGTGTTTTTACTTTTTAAATCAATTTTATTGAGATATGATTTACATATAATAAAATCTACCTATTTTAAGTGTACTCTTTGATGAATTTTGACAAGTGTATGCATCCGTGTAACCATTTCCATTATGAAGCTACAGACCATTTCCATCACCCCAACAAGTTTTTTCTTGCCCTTTTGAAATCAACTTCAAGTCCTGGAAACAAGTTGTTTGCTTTCTATCACAGCAGATTTTTTTTTCATTATTTTTGTTTTGGTTAAAAAATATATAGATATAGATAGACATAGATATAGATAGATATAGATATAGATAGATATAGATATTAACTTCTTATTGGCTATATCTCTGAAAATATTTTCTCCCATTTCATATGTTGTCTTTTTGTTTTTTTGATGGTTTCCTTTACTGTGCATGAGCTTTTAAGTCTAATTAGGTCCCATTTGTTTATTTTTGCTTTAGGAGACAGATTCACAGAAATATTGCTATGATTTATGTCAATCAGTATACTGTCTTTTTCTCTAGGAGTTTTATTGTTTCTGGTCTTAAATTTAGATCTTTAATCCATTTTGAGTTTATTTTTGTATATGGTGTTAGAGAATGTTCTAGTTTCATTCTTTTACACGCAGCTGTCCAGTTTTCCCAGTGCTACTTATTGAAGAGACTTCTGTTTCTCCATTGTATAGTCTTGCTTCTTTGTTATAGATTAATTGGCCACAGTGTGAGTTTACTTTGGGCTCTCTATTCTGTTCCATTGATCTATGTGTCTGTTTTTTATGATAGTACCATACTGTTTTGATAACTGTAGCTTTGTAGTATAGTCTGAAGTCAGGGAGTGTGATTTTTCCAACTCTGTTGTTCTTTCTCAAGATTGTTTTGGTTATTCAGTGTCTTTCATGTTTCCATACAAATTTTAAAATTATTTGTTCTAGTTCTGTGTAAAATGTCATTGTTATTTTGATATGGATTGCACTGAATCTGTAGATTGCCTTGGGTAGTATCTAGCACCATTTGTTGGACTACTCTTGCCTCCCTACTTCTTTTAAAAACACCTATTAAAAAAAAAAAAACACCTATTTATTCTTAACCTAGAAACAAAATTAAGGCCTTAGGAGGGAAATATGTAACATTAGAGCCTAGTGAAACAATGAATAGTCTAGATAGCAAAGGAGCACAGAAGAGTCAAAACAAGAATAAAAAACTAGTTGTTATCCTTATGTCAGTGAGTCATCTCTTCTCCCTACTCCACCCATCTCCTTTTAAAAATGATTGCCTTTATTAATGTTGAAAGTTCACGGGTAATAAGAAATTTTCCTCTAAGGCAGGGATACCCAACCTTCAGGATCTAAAGTCTGATGATCTGAGGTAGAACTGAAGTAACAGTGATAGAAATAAAGTGCACAATAAATGCAATGTGGTTGAATCATCCTGAAACCTTCCCGCACTCCTGATCCATGGAAAAATTGTTTTCCACAAAACTGGTCCCTGGGGCCAAATAGGATGGGCACCGCTGCTCTAAGGTGTCAGCTTTCATCTTCATTGAATATCTACAGTATTTTAGATGCCCTGAGATGTTGTCTTTTCTTTTGTAAAGAAGACACAACTTATTAGGAAGATATTCACTAAGCCAAAATATATTTTATAATCTTAAGATTAAAAAAATCTAAAATCTAGATTTTACATAGTATAAAGATATGCTTCAGTGCAAATATTTTACTCTTTGTTCAGTTAAATAGCAATCGATGTTATTGAAATATATTCCTATCTTGAAACAAAATTATTGCACTTAGCAACAACTTTCCAAGTACAGCTACTAGAAAATTGATCTTAAGCAAAAAACCTTTAAGGAGAGGAATAATTATATTGGTCCTAATTCAAGTGTTTGATTTATTCCTTAACTCTGACTTATTCTTTAACTTCTGTGTGAAGACAGTTATTAGATACATGTCACAAGTTCCTGAGCAGTGTTTATTATAATTTACTTTAAAATATAGAGGACCTATAAGAGAGTTTTAATGTTACTGTATAACATTTTATTTTAAAATATTTAATCTGTATACTGAAATGTTGAGTTTATGGACTCCTTTGTTCTTTGTTGAGCAAGGATTTTCTTATCATAAAGAAGTTATGGAGTCCACTTTAGATTTCAAGCTTATGCAAAATAAAGTGAAACATTATGGCTTATATACAAGATGTTCTGTAGGATGTTTTCCTAGGCATCATAAAGAATGCATTATTAAATGATGTTTTCTTCTGTCACTGTAAAGGTTAATGCTGCTCATGTAACTGAATGAAACACAAAAATGCTCAATTTGTGACTAGGCTCATGAGCAAT